>NW_010101994.1:0-12818 GCF_000699245.1 Pterocles gutturalis
TTTAAAGGCAGAAAAGCAAAAATTTAGAGACCAAGCAGCCCTATTCAAGGTTCAAAGCCTCATTTTTAAAATCCAACCCCACGTTTTTAAAGTGCAAACCATAATTTTTATACTGAAAGCCTCAATATTAGGGTGAAAATCATTATATCAACAAACCCTACTTTTGGGGGTCCAAATCATAATTTCGAATTTCCAAGGCCGTTCTTAAAGTCCAAAGACTCATCTTAAGGGCCCAGGCAACAATTTTTAAGCCCTGAATCTGATTTTGAAAGTCCAAAGCCTCATGTAAAGGGTCCAAAGCTGCACTCTTTCTTTACAAAGTCTCTTTTTTTTCCCTTTTAAAGCCTCATTTTAGGCTCCAAATCCTCATTTTCATTTGAAAAATCTCATTTTCAGGTCCAAAGTGTCATTTTTAGGGTCCAGGCAGGCATTTTTAAGGTCCAAATTGCATCTTGAGGTGTGGGGGTGGCCATGGTTTCTCTGGCAAGGTCCGGGCCTTCTTGTCTCTCACACGGCTCTCGATGGGTCTCTTTGCTGCCCTGGCATTTCCCCCTCAGGAGACCCCCCTGTGCACCAAGATCTGCTGCTCCATTGTGGGTCAGGCCAGCTCCGGGGCAGCTCGCCTGGGTGGGAGAGTGTGTGAGCCGACACCGGCAGGACACAGGAACAACCACAAACCACAGATGAAGTGCAAAGAGTAAATTGATACGCGTTACCTTGCAAACCGGGGGATCTCCGAAGCAGCACCGGCAGAGGCACGTGCGCAGGGGGACAGGCACCATGGAGCTCGGTCCTTGCTGGAGAGCGAAATGAGAGAGCTCGAGCCTGCTGCTTTCGCCTGTGTATCAGGAACTTTGGCAGGCATAGTTTTCCACTGTGCTTTGTTCTTCTCTGCCTCCCGGCAGGCATCTCAAGCATGTTTGATAGGCTGCCCCTGAGTCTATCACAGGCCTGTGTTATCTAAGCACAGAGGTTCTACTTGTCAAACACACAAGTCTCAACAACAGTTAGTATGATCTATGTGTTTTTCGACATCTCCGCTGCAATTCACTTGAGTGTGTGGACAATCCTCGCCAATCTTCCGTTACTTTCCCATAGGGAGCGTGGAGCTATGGAGGAGTGAAAAGGAGAAACCTTGCACAAGTTTCAAGGAAGGGGATTTTGGGACTGCAAGAGACTGGACTGCAGGTGCTTAAGGGAAAGGATTATGGGGGGGTGAAGGCGAGGAATTAGACACCTAAATAGAGGGGATTTGGGGACACCACATAATAGGACTGGCAGAGACCGAAGGTAGAGGATTTGGGGAGACCAAAATGAGGGACTGGGAGCCCCTTTTCCACATAACCCAGAGGACCCATGCATGTGTCTGGGTATCCCCACTCCTCTCAAGTGGGGACCCAGGCATCTGGGACCTGCCTAGGGATCCCCCTGTCCCCTGAGGACCCAGGCACCTGAGCTCCACCCGCGAACCCTGTTGTTCCCTGGACACCTAGGTGCCTGGCCTCTGTCTCGGAACCTCACCGTGCCCTGGAGACACAGGCACCGGAGCTCCACCCAGGAACCTTGCTGTTCCCGGGGGAAGCAGGCAGCTGGGTGCTGTGCTTGGGTGCCACGGGGTGCTGGTGTGTGCCCCTGATGCTGGTACTGGCCCCCGGGCTCCTTGGAAACCCAGGCATGCAGGCAGGGGGACCTGTCTTGTGGCTGTGGGTGGCCCTGGCGTCATGGCTCCCTGGGGTGCACCCCTGCCTGCTCTGCTTCACGCCCCCCATTCAGCGGGAACTGCTCTGCAGAAGCATTACTGGGGCTTCACCCAAAGACCCCCAGCATCACCACTGCCTTGTGGAACTTGTCCAGGCTGCTGTGCCACTCACCTCCATCACTGTGGGTGAGTCATGGGACCCCAGGGACACCCAACCCAACAGGGACCCTGCCCAAAGACCCCCACCCTGACTGGCACCTCCATCCCACCCTCCAGCCCAAGGGGGACCCCCACCCAGAACAGGACCAGAGAGATTTCTGGGGTTCCTCGCTTCGACCAAGGTCCTCATACAGAATCCTGGACAGTGGGGGACCCCTTTCCTAAACAGGGTTCACAGGGACCCTAGGGCTCCCAACCATGCCAAGGTCTCCCCAGTCCTGACCTAGACTCCAGGGACTTCTGGAAACCCCAACCCTGCCTGGGACCCTGAGAATCGCCCAGCCCTGACACAGTGAGGACTCCCTGGGAACCCCTGGCCCTACCTAGGACCTCAGGAATCCCCAGGGATACCCGACCCTTTCCAGCATCCCTAAACCCTGAGCAGGACTCCAGGAACCCCTGGAAACCCCCAGCCCTTACTGGACCCTCCCATCCCTGAACCTGCAACCCCAATACTGTGCTCGTCCCTGTGCCCCTGTACTGGTCCCAGTGCCCCTGTACTGGTCCCAGGGTCGGGGCAGCAAGAGGCACTTCAGGAGATCATCATGGATGCCCTGCGTTTTCTGGAGAAGCAGAAAGACATGAGTGAGCAAGGGATGTGGGACATGTGAGGGGGGTAGGGCCAGGAAAAGGGGCATGGGGGATGGGACATGGAAGCCTCATATGGGGGTGGTGAAATATAGGATATATGGAGGTCTGGGGGCTAGAAGGGAATGTCTGGGGAATCCTGAGGGTGTATGGGCTTCAAGGTATACAGCTTCTGGGGTTTTTGAGGGGGTATTTGGGGATACATGGGACTCCAGGATGGATATATGGGGTCGAGGTGAGTTGTACAGGGGATTTGTGGGGTCTGGGGAGGTCCTTTATGAGGATCAGAGGGAGGGCACATTGTCTCACTTGGACATCTGGGATACCCCAGAGCCCTTTGAGGTGTCTCTGCAGGAAGCCATCAACATGATATGGGTGAAGCTGAGCCAGCTGGAGGAAGGTATGGGGCCAGTGAGGACACCCACCCAGGACTCCCACCCTGGGGAACCCCTGGGATCCCCACTCAAGGAACTGTCACAGTGACCCCCATCCTGGACATCTACACCCCGGGGACCACCACCCTGGGCACCCCTGTCCTGGAGAAACCCCCAGGGACCCCATGTGGGCTGGACAAGGGCTGAACCCTGATAGCTCATCACAGAGATGTGGATCCCAGTCTAATGCTGCTTCTTCCCCACCAGCTCCAGTCTGCATCCCCCCCTGTGGTGAGTGCCCATACTTCTGTCTTGCCACTACCTGTCCCCTACCTAGTACGTGTCCCATCCCCCTGGGACCACCAAGTCTCTCCCTCCCAGGGTACCAGCCAGCTGCCCGTGTCTTCCAGTGTGCTACCTGCCGCCTCGTGGACTGCCAGTTTCCCCTGGACTGCCCAGGTATGGGTCATGGTAGACCCAGGCATCCAGGCTGGGCTAAGCCCCACTCCAGAGCTGGGCAACCCTCATTTCTCACACGTGGGAATGCCTGCTGGGTCCAACATGAACGCACAAGAGTGTGCCAAGGTGCATGCCTGCCCATCCCCATTTCGAGCACATGAGCACCTGCAGTTCCACAGGAGCACAATCATTTCTTTAAGCACGTGAACGGATGTGAACTCACGTGCCTGTCAATGCTCTCAGTGCAGGATATGTGGGCCCGTGCGGATGAAGCCATCACACTACGCTGCGATGTGCCCTTTGCCACCAGCGCTGACCTGCCTATTACCTGGATGTTTGCCAAGGATGTGAGTTGCACACGCATGCGCATGGGTGTATGTAGATACTCATGAGAGGCAGGTCCCTCGTATTTGCCGTTCACGTATACTTGTGTGCACGTGTGTGAGTGAAGTGACTGCTTGTGCAACCCTGTGTGCACACACACAGGGCACGAGGAGTATGTGTGGGACATGAGGTGCATGCACGTGCAAGAGCAAAGGGTACAGGAAGCATAAAGGGGACACGATGAACACCTGAAGGACGTGGGTGCCTTTGCATGCATGTCTATGCTGTCTCATGTACTTGGTGGACCAGGCTGCTCTGATGGGTCTCCCCATGCCCCAGCTGCGCACACAGGATCTGGCACTGTTTGAGGAGCTGCAGGGAAGTGAAGAAAGACATCTCAATCTGACCGTCCAGGACCCCACTCCAGGAACCATTGCCTGCCGCCTGGGGGTCCTTTACGAGCCTTTGGTCCGCAAGTACTTCTACCTCAACGGTGAGACCAGACACCTGAGTGTACTGGAGGCAGTTACGAGTGTGTGGTGCAGCAGGACCCCAGACACAGGGTCCATGGGAGGCGGGTGCATGAGGATGTGAGCCAGGTGCCAGGACACCTGGGCCCATGGTGGACAGGTGGAGTGGAACTGATGCCTGGCTCCTCTGGGGGCAGTGAGGTACGTGGAGTGGAGCAGGGACCCCCCGATGCCTGGGTCCCTGGGGACAGTGAGGTCTGTGGCTTGAGCAGGTGCTGCAGGGCCAGCTGGTTCCTGGGCAGCAATGCCCCATGACCCGAGGTGCCTGGGTCCCCACAGTATCAGGGAGAAGCATGGAGGCAGAGCAGCAACTCCAGGCTCGGTTCAGAACTGTGCTGCACTGGCCCCACGGCAGGACCCCGCTACACCACATGGCATCGCTGGGTCTGGCACTTGGCTCCATGGTGCTCGTGCTGCTGCTGCTGCTGTGAGTCCTCCTGACCTGGCAAACCTTACCCTCAAAATCCCCATCCTTCTGGGGCTCCCCACAGACCAGCATGGGACTGCCAAACCCCCATGGACTGTCAGTCCTTCAAAATTCCCTACAGATGCAAGAGGACCCAAGTGTCCAAGGGGGGTCATAGACTGCTGGGATTCCTACACTCTCAGGGCCCCCTGTGTCCCCCTGGTCCTCTGGCCCATTCCAGGTCCCCTCCCTTGCACCCAGGACCACTGCAGGCTGCCTTGCTTACCCCAGATGCCCTAATTACCCCTGAGACACTGCCACTTTCCCCTGTTTTCCCCAGAACCCCCACTGTCCCTTTGGGGGCCCCAGTTACAGTCAGTTGACCCAGATGCCCCCAGTTGCCTCCAGGGTCCCATACTTTCACCATTAGACCCATCAGTTGCTCCCAGGACACCCCAGTTGCGCCTTGGGCCCCCTAGATGCCCCATGATCTTCCCCCTAGATGGGGATATAGGGTCTCCTCGCCCCTCCTCCTCTCTACCCATTCCTCCTTCTGCCTCCCAGGGCCACCTGGCAATGCCGGAGCCTCCCAGACCTCAGTGATCCCAGGACATCCCACACACCTGGACAACAGGATCCCCCAGGGAATTCCAGGTGCCTGGATTCACCCCAGCAGAGCTCGACACTGTGGAACCATCCCTGAGGACCAACATTTCAGCTTTTCCTGCATTGGGGATGGCATGTGCAAATGGGAACAGTCTGAAAACAGAACCACAGAGTTCTAAAAATCTGGATTATGCTGAAGATGGAGATCTGGGAGTCTTGTGTTTGCACAGAGAAAAACTGGCTACTGGGCAGAGCACGAGCAGTCCAAAATATACTTCTGACACTCCTGACCCTGCATTTCAACAGCTAGCACTAAGGGAAGGTCAGGCTGCTACCTGTAGGAAAGCCTTCTCTTTGTAATGATGTATCAAAGATACTCATGTATAATAATACCTTTATATGTCATGGCCACTACAAGTGCCAAGTTACTTTCTCCTCTGATTGTTTGCCTAGAAGCATTTTATCACATATTTACTTTTATACCGCTGCATAACCCGGTTGACTTCAATTTGGTAATTTGCACAAATTGATTCTATGGATTTTTTTAGACATTATGTCTGTAACAAAGCAGCCAAACAGTAGAGGAAGAATGCTATACAATTCCATGAAGAAGAGAGAGAGAGAAAAAAAACCAACACAAAACACCATTTTTTTTCTCTCCCAAACTCTTAAGACTGTGATCCCGGTATCTCCACTACCCTATGTTGCCTTTAAATGTACCTAGATTTATGTTAGAAAAAACAATTACCTGAAAAATAGGAAAAACCAGGCTGCAAATGCCATGCACACAGAGTGTGCCCATATCCTGTTGGTGTATTCGGTGTCAAGCGATTGGTAAAATGCTTCCATCACCTGAGCTGACATTCCAGCTGTATTTATACCTGTGGTGCTGTCAGTGGAGCCTGAATTGCAGTCACTGGGCTGAAGCCCCAGCCCGTGCTCCTCGTCCTGCAGAGACCGATCCCGACCCGAGCGAGGACCGTCACCTCTTGCACTCGTCTGGTAACACAAGGGAGCCACCGTCTGCCCAGCCTGGAGGCTGCAGCTCACATTTCTCATCCGAGTAATAATAACAGTTGGCATTAGGAACACACGGTGGTTTTGTGACCCCTGCCTGTTTCTTCTGCTGTTAACCCGTGGACTGGGGAGGTGGGGGGGGGGTGGACATCACACTCCTTTCAGCCACAGGTTCCCGCGGGCGGAAGGCTGTGTGCAGCAAAGGGAAGGAGACGAAGCTCTTCCCTTCCTGATTGCTGATGACGGAAGCATACAGACCTGGCAAAGGAGGGTGACAGAAAGATACAGCCACCAGGCATGGTCTCTCCCTTCCTCTCAGACCTCTCAGGCTCTTTTCTTGTCTCTTCCACAGGCCACAGCTCGGCACAACATGGAACAGCCGAGGGCAGAAGGGAGCTGGTTTGCTGCAGTCCCACAGCAGAGGGTTTGCCACGTGGTCATTTGCTGCGCAGAACGCAGTGACCCTGTCCTCCAGGACCCTGGGTCCTTGTTGCATGCTCTGGAGCCTTTTGCGAGGGGTGGGCTCAGCTGTACGGCAGCAGCTCAGATGGCCTTGCTGGAGCTCTGGCACAGAAGCCATCAGCTGCCAAGCACAAAATTCCTGAGACTGTCTAAAGGGATTGATCCAGGGGAATGAGCCCTTATGGCCCACTGCAGGTGGAGGCTGACTGAGGGTCTCAGTGATGAGATGGACAGAGTGGACCCTCCCCAGAGACTGAGACAGCTCTCAGGCCTGACTGTCACTTTGCAGAGGAGTCTGCCAGTGCATCAGAGTACACTAGCATCTTCAGAGGTGACGTGACATGCTCTGTGCCACCTACCTTGCCAACCCAAGCAGAGGAACCCATAGAAGTGGGAGCCACCAGCCCACACTCCTCATCCCAAAAGCAAAAATGTAGATGGAGACAGGGGCATGTTTTTATTATATATGTTTACATTATGTTTTTCTTATATATTTCCTGCAAACAAGCAAGAAATCAATCAAAAGTAGCAGAAGGCTTGTGTGGATGAGCAAGGAGTTCCTGAGTAAACTCTGACACATAAAGGAAGCATTCAAGAGATGGAAGCGCAGTACGATGGCTGATGGAATAAAGAGATGCTGTCCAGTCATCCAGGGATGGGGCTGGGAAGGCCAAGGCTGGCCTGGATTTGAATCTGGCAAGGGATGTGAAGGGCAGCAAGAAAGATTTCTGCAAGTACATAAACAAAAGGAATACTAGGGAAAACGTGGATCTGCTGCTGAATCCCCATGTCATCCCCCTGGTGACACAGGACATGGAAAAGGACAAGGTACTCAACGACTTCTTTGCTTCTGTCTTTACTGGTAAGACCAGCCTGCAGGAATCCCAGGCCCGAGAGATCAGGGGGAAATTCTGAAGCAAGTAAGATGTACTCTTGGTGGAAAAGGATCAGGCTAGGGAATACTTATGCAAAGTGGACGTATAGAAGGCCTCGATGGGATGCACCCGCAAGTGCAGAGGGAGCTGGCCAACGTCATTGCAAGGCCACTCTCAATAATCTTTGATTGATCCTCACAACTGGGAGACGTGCCTGAAGACCAGAGGAAAGTAAATATCACTCCGAACTTCAGGAGCAAGAAGGAGGATTCAGGGAACCCCAGACTGGTCAGCCTCACCTTGAGCCCTGGGAAGGTGGTGAAGCAGCTAGCCCTGGAAACCATTTCCAGGCACATGAAAGACAAGAAGGTGATCTGGAGTAGTCAGCAAGGATTTACAAAGGGGGAATCATGTTTAAGCAACCCGATAGCCTTCTACAATGAGGGACTAGCATGATGGCTGAGCGGAGAGTCGTGGATGTTGTTTACCTCAATTTTAGTAAGCTTTTGACACTGTTTCCCAAAACAAAATAACAGGTAAACTGGCAAGATATGGGTTAGGAAAGTGAAAAGGGAGGTGGAGTGAAAAGCAGCTGAACAGACAGGCCCAGACAGTGCTGATCAGTGGCACAAAGTCCATCTGGACACCAGTCACCAGTGGTGTGCTGGAGGAGTCCATCCTGGGGCCACACAGCTGCAAGGTAGGTCTGCGAAAAAGCACTTGGAGATACTGGCAGGCAAGAAACTGACCATCAGCTAGCAAGGTACAGTCATGGTAAAGAGTGCTAACAGCATCCTGGGCTGCATTAGGAGGAGTGTTGCCAGTAGGTCGAGGGAGGTGATCCTTTCCTGTTATTCAGCACTGGAGAGGCCGTGTCTGGGGTCTAGTTCTGCGTTCGCCACTGTGAGAGAGACATGGATAAGCTGGACAGAGTCTATCAAAGGGCCATGAAGATGATTAAGGAACTGGAGCATCTCTCCTTTGAGGAACGGCTGCGAGAGGTGGGACTGTTCAGCCTGGAGAAGGCTCAGAGATGAATCTTATAAATGTGTGTAAAGACCTGAAGGAACAGAAGAAAGAAGTGGGAGCCAGGCTCTTTCCAGTGGTGCCCAGTGCTGGGACGAGAGGCAATGGGCACAGATTGATATACAAGCAGTTCTGTCTGAACACAAGAAAAAAGTTGAGGCCATCCAAGCACTGCTACAGGTTGCCCAGTGAGGGAGTCTCCATCCTTGGGGATAGTCAAAACCCAGCCAGACACTTTCCTGGGTGGCCTGCTGTAGGTGATCTTTCTTGAGGAGGGAGTTGGACCAGGTGATCCGAAGAGGTCCTTTCACATCTTTCTATTGCATCCCAATGAGATGGCAAGAGAGGCCATCGCATTGCCACCTGCCTCAGCAAACCCCTTGTTTCCCTAGTGCCAGAAAACATCTCACATCCATGGCAGCAGAGGGCCTGGTCAGACCACACTTACTGAGGTTACACTACCCATTATCTTCACCCTTCAGATGGGCACACCCTCCAAAACAATCCTCTCATTGAATCAAGGGCCTCCCATACATTTGTGGCCTCTGAATTTGCCCAGAACACCCAGACCCTTATCCAACCCACCCCAAACCCTGTCACTGTTACAGGGGGGAAGAACACATGGTGGGGCCGTACCCCAAGAGACCTTAGAGTAACCGTGGCTCTTGGGCACCCGGAGCCCTAGTTATGGAAGCACAAACCTGTATTTAACTGGCACTTGGGATCCTTGTGCTTCCCTGTGGGAAGGGAAGACTCAGCTCCCGAGGCAGGAGCTGGCCCCAGGAGACATCAGGGCTTGCTTCCCCTACCACAGGGCTCTGCATGGGCTGTTCCAGAGATTCCAGTGTTATTGCTTGTGATGGTGGGCTTATGCCAGTGCCTTTGAGTCCTTCCTGCCTTCTCAGACTGTAGTTCACTGAGTTAAGGAGTTTAGCTGGCCACGTCCAAAGTCCTCTCCTTCACTGGAAAGCGCTGTTGTGAAAAAAGCCAGTAGCAAGGGCCTGCTCCTCCTTCCCCTGGAGAGCTGCTTTTAAGCGACGCCTTTCCCAGTGGTGAAATGGCAGCTGTGCAGAAGCTGTGTCTGTGCCCAGTCTCATTCCTCCAGTTCTGCCCCTGAGGGAACCTGCTGCCTTGGTCTCGAGGCTTGACCCCAGATGTTCCCAATCTCTACAGACATGCTGGCCCCAGCAAGCAATGGACTGTCGCTCTCTCCAGACCCAAGCCTTATCTTGACTTTGGACTGAGCATCCTGCACCAAGAGGTTTCTGCTGCCCAGGACCCTGCCAGGGCCTCTGGGGCGACAGGATTTGCAAAGGGAAACTGTGTGCACGAGAAGGCAGTGGCGGGTTTGGGGAGCACCTGAAGGCAAACGGAGGGCTCTGGCATGAAGCGGAAAGCAAATGCAGGACACTGGGATGCACTGCAAAGAAAATGGGGGGCTCTAGATGGCACCAGAAGGCAGAGTGGTCTGAGGTACAGGAGGGAGATCAGAGGCCTCAGAAGGTGCACCTTCTTTGGGTGCACCAAAAGGTAAACAGAGTGATTCTCAGGGGATGAGAGAGAGCACTAACAGAAGCCTCTGCATTGCACTAGAGGGCAAATAAGACCATGGGGGGCATCAGAGGCCAAAACTATTCATTCAATTCTGTGTGCATTCTGATACCCTCCATTCCCCTCCATGCACTCTCTATTCCCCCGCATGCCACTGTGGTCCTTTCCATTCTCTGGGTGTGCTCAGGCTCCCTCTGTTCCCTTCTGTGGACCCTCAGTTACCCCCATTCCCTGTAGAGTGCTTGCAGATCCTCTCTGCTCCCTTGTTTGTTCCCATCCATGCATGCTCAGATCTCTTCCACTCCTCTTTGTGCACCCCCCAGTCCCTGCCATCCTTTCTGAGTGCGTTACATCCAAACCATGCCCCCTCTATATGCTTTCAAATTCCCTTTATTCTGGTCTGGGTGCTTCTAGATCCCCTCGGACTCATTCTGTTCACTTCCAAGCACTCTCAGATGCTCTCCATTCCTATCTAGCTCCTTTCACATCCTCTCCATTCCCCGTGTTGTGTTTTCCTGGAACCCCTCTGTTGTCCTCCTTGCATAAACAGATCCCATCCATTCCTCCCTGGTACACTCAAGCACCTCCCTTTCCCTCTGTACGCACCCAGATCTCCTCTGTTCCCCTCCTCTCATACTCAGATCTCCTCTGTTCCTTTCAGAGTCTGCTTAGTGCTAATTCTCCCCTCTGTGCACCCTCACGTCCCTCTTTTCCATGACAAGTGTCCTCAGATTCCAGCTGTTGCCCTCCATCGACACTCAGATCCCACCCGTCCCTTCTATGGGTGCTCAGCTCCTATGGGTTCCGCCATCAGATCCGTTCCAGTCCTTCTGTGCACCCTCAGTTCCCCAACATTTTCCCTCCATGCGTCCTCAGACCCCTCCTTGCCCCTCTCTCTGTACATGCTCAGATCCCCGTTGCTGCCCTCCGTCCGCTCAGTTTCACACCATTCCTGGGCAGACACTTGCTCTCCTTTGTAGCCACCCGGCCTGCATGACCAGCCTCCCAGACCCCGTGCGCCCCCCAAGACCACTGATGTCTCAACTGCCCTACGGCTTTAGCCAGTGGCTTCCAGCAGGTCCATTCAGCTGCATCCTTGCAGATCAGGACTGTGGCCCACTGGGGATCAGAGACCTCTCCTGCTTCCCCCAGATGCAGATCATCTCTGCCTGCTTCATGCAGTCCAGAAGACACCAGTTGCTCCAAACACTGTCCCACAACAGTCAGTCTCTCTGGGAGTCTCGGGGCTGCTCTGACTTGCCCACCAAGAGCTACGCTGGGCTTGTCAAAAGCAGGTAAAACAAGCCCCAACTGACCTGGCAGCACCCCGCTGTGATAGCGGGGGGCAGGGACATCCCCAGTGTTTGCTCTCCACACTGGTTGGCGACTGGCATTCAAGTGTTTATTTACTGAGCTGCACTCTCCAAAGCTCCCAAATGCGCCATTCCCAGGTGAAATGCCATCCAAGGAGCTAAGAACTCACAAGAGAGACCATTCCAAGGACTCTTGCTGGCACAGGGGTTATTTACCCTGCACCTGGAACAACAGGCACCTCCACCTCTAAGGGCACAAAGGAAACTCAGCCTGATCCCCTCCTCCAGGACAAAGGAAGACAGCAAGGCGAGGCGGGGAGCGGCAGGTGGGACCCGCTCACTCCTCCCACTGCAGAGCACACTACAAATGCCTCTGTGAGACCCCTCCCTCCACAGCTTTGTGCTCCAGAGGGCATTCCCATGCGGATGCCATGGGTGAGTACCGGGCTGGGAAGTGGGGTGCTCCTTCGCACCAACGGGAGGAGCACAGGGAGGGCAGCCCAGCAGCAGGGAGAGGCTCTGTGCACCGGTCCTTGCACACGGATGGGGAGCAGCGGCATCGGTGCCCTCTGAGGGCACGCTCACCTGCCACCCCTTCAATCACCCCAGCTTGTGCCCTGCCTTCTGGCTCACCCCAGCCAGTCCCCTGCTTCAGGGGCCAGGAAAGAAACTTGGCTCAGTCAGTTGTTGGGTGCTTTGCTCCACCCAAAACTATCTCATGCATGACTTTTCGGGAGCCGGCCAAGGGGAAAGGTTGTCTACCCCCCAGGCAAGAGTTGAAGCCTTTTGGTCAGCTTTCTAGCTTGCACAGAGCAGTCTGATGCTGAACAGCATGCTTGGTGCACTCCCGCGTCTCACATGGTCGGGTTACACTGTGCAGTGTCCAGGGCCACGGGATTTCCTGCCACTTTGGGGGGAGGGTCACATTTCACCTTTTCTCCATCTTTTCCCTTTCTCGCAGCCCAGTGCCTTCTACTCCTTGCTTGCGTGCTGCTCTCGGCTGCCACAGGCCACTCCATGCACATACAAACCCTAAACTTCTTCAAGAAATCTCCCTCCAACACTTCGGCGAGTGCTCTGAAGAAAACCGGTATGTACACCCCGTGGGCATTGCGGTGCTCTCACCAACCCCTTTAATTCCTTGGTCTGAGTCAGCCCTGGCTGGTGAACAGCCCCAGCACACACTCCGGGCCAGGGGAAGCTTGGTAAAATGACACTTGGGAGAGGGTGTGCTATGATGCCTCATCCGAAAAACCACCTCCACAGGCAGGCAGGCTGGGGAGAGGTGACATCAACCCCAGGCTTTGCTCAGGTGGGGAGAGGAGCTCTGCCAATATGGCAGGATGACCGCAACTGCAGTAGGAGGTCC
>NW_010101995.1:0-8760 GCF_000699245.1 Pterocles gutturalis
ACAAAACAAAACAAACAAAAACCAACCCATATCCAGAATATTCCTCATAGGCATTTGAGTGATTGTTACACTGATCTGGACTCTTGGGGGCCCAGTCAGACCCAGCCCAGAGTGTCAATGAAATCACATATATTGTTTCAAGTCACATATCAATATCAGAGATATTCTTACTAGTCTTTCCTTGGAGTTTTACATTAGCAGAGGAATCTGCTTCTTGTATTCTTACAAATGGAATTAGTTTTTGTTCATCTTTTTCCTTCAGTGACCCAGCTTGCATCAAACATCCAAGGTTTAGCGCCTCAAGGCTTTAGCATTTCATTTCTGTCTTACAAAGTGACAGTTACAAATGACCACGTATTTGAGTTGAGGCCATGTATGTATCCAAGAGGACCTTTAGAAGGCCAGGCTGCTCAAGGGCTTCAGAGAGTCTGTTGTAAAGGAGTTGGTAACATTAATATATGTGCCTGTCACATATCTGTCAGGTTTTACAGACATCATGGTTAGCAACTGGTTAATCCACTGGAAGACCCATATTTTTGCTCTGATACTTCTGGGCAAATTTCATGGACTGAACAATGTAGAAGCATGTTTGCTGTTATCTGTATCCCAGAACTCTCGTGCAGAGCAAAGTGCAGAGGAACATACACTCAATATTTGAAGGCACAGGATCAAATGTGTTTTCCAGTCTCTGAGGAATATATTTACTGTTTTGGATATACATTACTGGGACCACATTTTAGGGGTTCATCAGAAGTTCTTTGAACATAAATGCATCCCTTCAGTCTCTGTTAACTTTCTCCTTGCTCCACTAAAGGATATCCTGTTGTAAGCTAATAGTGACAAACATTAACTGTCAAAGAAGGCATCAAGAGTCTGAATCTAACTTCACATCTACCTTTAACAGGAAAGGGGCAGATACCACTGACATAGAACAAAAAAACAAAACGTAAAAAGTGCAAATCAAAGTCTGTAGACTGGCTGCTCAAACTGGTCAAGCTGATTTTTTGTTATAGTTTCAATACCACTTAGTTTTCCTTCTCGCTGTTGCAAGCATGTCTGCCTTCACCAAGTGTCGTTCCTTCCTTTCTCTAATACTAGTGAAAATGCATCCTCGTTTCTTACCTTTCTGTCCCTTTCTTCCCACATCTTGCATTGCTGTTTCTATGTCAGATTTAGTCTCCTTATTGTCAAGTGTAAGAGTTGTTTTGCCTTAAATTCTACTTTCATGAACTGTGGGTAGAAACTCATGTCTGTATTCTGGAGGATCTGTTAATTATTTCATCTTTATTTTACATATTCTGCTCTTGATGACTACCTCTTCTCCCTAACTGTTCTCTCACCTCCAAAAAAAAATAATGTATTTTCTTTCTTTTTCCTCACTATCTCCTGTTTGCTTTTACTATATTGTTTTTATTCCAAGACTATGCTGGCCTTTTGTACTCAAGTTTCAGAGCTGTTTCAGGATAACTCCTACTTTACATTTGTGAAGTGCCATGTAACTTTACAGCCATATCAGTTATTTTTAGTGCTAAAAAAAAATGAATAGGATGCTCCATTTTACAAGGCTACAAACTGGTTTCACTTAAAATGGAAATGAGTAAAGTCTTCAACATATATCAATGGAACTTGTTTGTAAAGTTTCATGCTCTAGTAACTTTCATCTTTATAAAGGCTGAAGAAGTCAGTCCCATGTGTCAGATTTAGAGAAACACTGGCAGAAATGGCCCTGAAGACATAATAACCCACTAGCCCAAATAATTTTTACTTTAAATGTAAATGTCTGTCTTTCAAACCCCTGAAGCTTCATCTCCCAAAAGCACCTCTAGAGATTTATCATCTGTATTCAAACATAGATAAATACTTTCCCTAATAAAATAAAAAAAAAAAAAAAAAAAGAGAGAGACCAGGAAAACAGATAAGTAAAGGAGAGGAAGGATAGCAAGCCTTACAAACTGATGAATCTGCTATGGCTAATCTATTTGTGAACTAATTGAACAAATCAAACAACTAAAACAGTGGAAATAACTGTTGGTAAGCTCTAGAAAAGAGCATATGAAAAATCCAAAGACAATCGCACATCTTACATAGTTGCAGCTTTGGTTCTAGTTATATATTTTCATTGCTTTAATGAGAAGCTAACTTTTGCTAATTGACCACTTCAGAGTTTCCAGTAGTTTAGAGTTACAGTAGGAGCTCAGATGAAGTTATTTTTACAATCCTATGTATTCTATAATTAAAATATTCTCTATTTAAAATAATCTACATAGTCTGTAAAATTCTACATATTAGAAATGCAAAACCAAGTATTGCACATGTAGCTTAGAGTTAGCAAGAGGGTTAGAAAGATCATTGGGAGGCACATGTTGAAGCAAATTCCTGGCAACTGTTACGCTTTGACAGTCAAGTATGTCTTCTTAAAACAAACCTTACAAAGCTTTCATGATTTGGGAGCTACGGGAGAACAGTTCATTTTAAATAAACAAGAGGAGACAGAGCTTACTATATAAAAAACCTGTCTAATTAAACAGGACAAAGAGTAAAATGGACTGTGCATAATTTCAAAATGTAATCTCCATCGAAAATTAATCCTTCCCTCAAATTTGGACTAGATTTGCAGTGTCACATGAAGAGAAACACATCAATATACCTCAAGAGAAATGTTGGTCTACCACATTTACACTTCACATTAGGTGAGAAGCATGATTTGATCATACTTCTCACCTGTTGTTCAAGAAGAGACCAATCGATTTTTGGCCCAAAATCTGCTTTTAATTAATAAAGGATATACAGTTGTAATATACTCTATACAAAGCAGAGAATGAACTCAGGTGAAAATCTACCAATTGCTACTGTGATGTAACAATCAAAGAGTGTCCTCCTTATGAAGGGTGGTTAAAAGTCTTATCTCCTGCTGGATCAGTATTTTTTCTTAAGCACTGTGTTGCTACTGAACAACTACAAACCACTTCAAGGAGTAATTATTTCACCTATGCCTACAATGCGGATATCCAAATTATTCTAGCCTTTTTCATGAGGCTGCTTCCCTAAGTCCTCGACTGAAGAAGAAATTCTGTACTGTATTGATATTGAAGCCTGTGGGGCTGTAACTGTAACACAGAGAAACTCTTCTCACTGTAAGCAGACCTATTCCAACAGGAAAAACACAAGTCAGATGGTAAGCAAGGAAGTTATGGAAGACAGGAAATCACTGCACTTCTTAATGTTCAAAGTTTAGACTGTCTTGACTTTCTCAGTCTAGAACCATACCAGTTATTTTCTGCAAGACTACCTGAATTCACAAGCACCTCCAAATTTCAAAGTGGTACCAAGCAAAGTGAAGGGTGATGTCCTCTACTTGACATACTCATTAAGGCCTACGTTCAGGGAGAAACATATTAATCATCTAACTATTCTTACCTAGTACATCTGCCTGCCTAGCCATGGCATTTGTCCACATTCTTCTTTTGTCTCCTTCTTTCAGGGAAGAGCAAAAAAGATTTTGAAAAACAAATTGCATGAGGAGAGGTTGAAAATATGAGTGAGTTGAACAGCTAGTCTTGCACAGCTTTGACTACTTAAAAAAACCCCTATTTAAAAAAAATAACAAAGGGACAGGCAAAAAATGTATGATTATATATCTATATGCATATACACATATATATGTACAAATGAAAATATATATGTAGCTTTTAAGTGAAAAACCTTTGTCCAATTACATTATGAAGTTCTACATAACTGTTACTACGGTTAACAGAAAATTAATGAAATTTTCAATAAAAGATGAACTGGTAAAAAGACATTAAGAGTTTGATTTAGAATGCGAAACTTCCTATTCTCACATCTGCACAATTTTCCCACTTCATTTTCATAACAAATTAATTCCACTCACAGATTAAAAGATTTCAGTCTCTCTGTTCTTACTGTATTTGATCATGAAGAATTACCTTGGACACTGACATTTTGGAGAAATACCAAATTTTGTACTTTCATAGGTTACTTCCTTTCATAATATCTTAAAACAAGAGATATTGTCAAAGGAACTACATATGTTCACAATGTCTAGGACAAAACTTGTAAAAAAAAAAGTGAAAATGAGAGAAAGCTAACTATAAACTTTGTTAGCACAACTTCTTCAGCTTTATCCAACTTAAAATATGAAGGCAAGTGCTATTCCCACAGAACTGAGGTCTCAGTGTGCAAAATACACAAAGGTACCATAGCTAAGCATACAAGTAGCTCCACTGATACCCAGTGTAGCATCAGTCTGTTTCCGATTATGCTTGCATATGCAAATGAATCAAATTCAAAGCAGAGTCCAAACACAGCTTTAGACCACACATGGGTGCTTGAGAGAGCTTAATTCAGGGCAGCTATCCTTGCAAGCAGAGCATATCACAAATAAAGGAAATTGTCTGCAAAATACCTATGAACAAGTAAGTGTACGCAAGCCAGGCATAACTCAACACTTCCTTTGCCTTAACACTTATTGTTTGGAATATTGGGGAAAAGTGCCATTATGTCTAGTAATTTCATATTTATAACTAAAAGGTGCATTGTGAAGAAAGCATGATAGAAATAGCCCCCAAACTGTCATGCATCTATAGAAAAATGAATCATGAGACTTTTAATAATGTTTCTGTGTCTTATTCCTTTAATACAGTATTTGGATTATGGCGTCCAAAAAGGAAGGGGAGGGGAAGTTGAAACTCACACACACAAAACAAAAAAGTTGTTTCAAGGGCCAGGTTCTGGTACAATCCTGTTTATGTTATGCAGCCAGATGGTAATATTAGTGAGGGTGACAGAGCACTGGAACAGGCTGCCCAGAGAGGTTGTGGAGTCTCCTTCTCTGGAGACATTCAAAGGCCGCCTGGATGTGTTCCTGTGTGATCTGATCTAGGTGTTCCTGCTCCGGCAGGGGGATTGGACTAGATGATGTTTCGAGGTCCCTTCCGATCTCTAACGTTCTGTGATTCTGTGATACTGAGAAAAAGGGAAAGCAAGTTTAAAATTTAAAGTTATCAGGAAGATCACTGCAATACAGAATCCATCTTGAGCCAATCTTGTTCTGTCAAAATCAATTGTGATCTACAAAAAAAAAAAAAAAACAAAAACAAAAACAAGGAAGTGTTTAAGTGGCTAAACTTTTTCTTTCTCGTTGGATTAACCATACTGCATTTCCCTGTAAAGATCCAGATTTCATGGTCTGATCCTTCATTTTGTAAGGCAAGAGCCAACAGTCCTACTGAGATTTCAGGGGTGGGTTTGTGGCAGAATTATGCACATTTTATTCCTGTTGCAAGAAAGTGGACAAAAAGTTCTGGCATGCATATGTATGGAATTAACAGGAGAAAAAAAAAAAAAAAGAGGAGGAATACATCAAGTTTAACACTTAGTACGTCCCATTCACGTATTTTCAGCAGAAGACAGAACTTGCAAGCCTTTACCAAACAGATTTATGTTCTAATACCATACCCACATTTAAACCTGAGATTCAAGCAACCAAAAGACAGAAAGAAAAAACAAAGTCAAACATTTGTAGTGTAAACTAAATGGCAGTGCTCCAAAACATGTACAATTTTATCAAGCCTTTCAGGTATCAGCCAAGTCAGGTCTGCCTGTATTAAGGCTCTCATATTCAACTGCAAAATGTTTATGCATAGCAAAGTATATGCACATTACATAACAAGGGACTGTAAACAGAATGTTGGGGGACAGGGGTAGGGGGAGAAGCACCCAATTTCCACTAAAAGTCGGTAACATCCTAACAGAGTTTAACAACCAAATCAGTTGTATGCTGTTCAAGCATTCCTTTCCAAGATAGCTATCTGAAAATGAAAGTCATGTTAAGTTGAAATGCATTTTTCCACACTCCCAGTTCAGGGAAACAGTCATCACTGAATCACCATAATGACATTCCAGAACATATACAATGAGTGATTGTACACTTCCATAGTTATGAAGTTCTGCTGCACAAGAATTATATTTGAGAGGAGAGGGAATTATGGCATTAAACTGTTCAATTTATAATAATTTGTTCCATGAATATACTAGTAGGTGTCTTCAGTCAAGTAATTAAGCTGCATTATCTGCTTATGAGTTCAGGATAATGACTGAGGAAAATGATAGAAACCTCTGAAGGCCTCCTGAAATCATGAGTAGATACAGTGCTTCTCCCCACAGTCCATCCCCTTCCATTCAGTGAAACTCTTTGGTAATTTTAGGTTTTTGCCATATTATTGTGCAAAGTCAGAATGAGGTAGCAAGTGCTTAAGACTATTTTAGAGGAAAAAAAAAAAAAAACAAAAAAACCACACTTTTAAACAGAGCTGAAACAGTTAAAGAACTTTCCACGGGTGATCCTCCTAGTTAGTTTTAATAGCTTCAAGTCAAAAGCATGACATTTAAAAACAGAGGTATGATGATATTCTCTAATTTGTCAAATCTTTAATGTGTTTTGCATGAAAATACTACTACAAAATTACTTGGCTCAGCGCCAAATATAATTACACTCCTTATACTGCTGTCTTGGCTTGCTGACAAAACTAGCAAAGTGGGCATTTCCCTCAGACAACACTGTTAATGAGAACTGTCAAAGTCCTTTCAACACTCCTTATTTTGTTATACTTAAGTTGTCATCTCACTTGGGTAGCTTGCTAGACTTTTGTTCTCAACAATGTCTATCTTAGCAATATGCTCATGCCTTAACAATAACACACTGAATTGTGTGCCATTCCTTGAAAACAGAACCCTGAATAAAAGAAGCTTTCCCTTTGTTTCTGAGAAAAAAATAATACAAAACAACAACAACAAAAAAAAAAAAAAACCCACAGCAAATCATCGCCCCCCACCCCGCACCCACCACCAAGACAAATAATGAAAAACAATTCCCAGATGAGTTTTAAGCTCAGTCTTGGAAGCTAGAGATAAATGAACGATCACCTCTCCCCCACTGAGCAAGGTTCAAGCCAGCAAGGCTGCAGCAAGGGAGTTTTAACACCTCTGAATTCGGGGTTCTGGCCTTAACACAGCATAGTCAGTCTTCTGCTACTGTATCTTGTGCTGTCTGGAGATTAAAACATCCCTTTTTCACTTCCTTATCAGAAATGGAGAGGCACAGATGTCTACAAAGCCAGCTAGAGGGAAAGTGAAAAAAAAAAAATCAAAAAGTTAAGCTCACCAGCACACAGGTGTGTTTCCCTGAGGTACTGATAAAAATCTTGAACACACTGATGAAGAAGCACACCTTTCTGCAGCCATGCAGAATCACAGTGGCATGGGGATCTCTTATTAATCTTGGTTGTGGAAGTCAGCACAGCTCTCCCTTTCCAGGGACAAAGTTAATTTTTTTCAGACTATACAGGTGTGCTAATAGCTTCTACATGGTTTTTTTCTCACCAATGTGAGTTGCAACATGAGGCCCGATCATGGAACCCCTGGAAATGAACCTGTGAGATGATGATGAGAGAGAGGGTCAGCAAACACAAGGGATGATTACTCAGGATCCAAGAGCTTTTTCTTGATTGCCTGTAAATTCTCCAGTTCTGCCTCATTTAAAATCTTGAGCTCTTGCATTCCTCTGTCGTGCTGCACATCTGTGTAGCTGAAAGTGCCTCCCCTCAGGTGGGAGCATTTCCTGAGAACTCCACAAAGTAAATGTTATAAAATTAGTTGAATAAGGGTGGCTATGTACAGCTTTTCAACAACAGAGAAACATTTGGCCTTAGCCCGACTGCACACATTTCAGAATTAGCTAAAAGAAATATCAGATGACATCTATAGCCTCTAGTTCCCTGGAGGAATGAGATATGGTACAACGCAGGTGCACTGTGAGGAAGTCATCACTTCTGACATCTGGATAAAAAGACAGCTCTGTTTACTAGAGCAAGCAAGTGCACCATTTACACAAAGAAGGTTTGTCAGACTGTCTTGAGGAGAAAAAACATTGCTGTGCTCATATTCAATCATACGGGAGACAAGAAAACCACAGGAGGATGGTGGCTGAGCATCTGTCTCACACATAATCTGAGCACTACAGAGAAAAGAAAAAGGTGGGGGGGATGGGGACAACACAACTTAGTGACTTGAAAACTGTGTCAGAAACAAAAGAGTACTGTGATAATTTCCTCCCAATTCATCATGTCATGAGCACACATTATCATTCCCCCTTTTTTCCATGTCAACAGAAAGAATCAAATACAGCTATGTCATACCACTCTCAGTACCCAAGTTCTGAGCTTCCTACAAGCTCACATCCTCACTAACGAGAGGTAAGCATGAATCCAGGGACAATACACAGGGGCATCCCTTCAACTTGCCAATATTCCTTGTCTCTTCTTTGCCAGTCTTCCAGACAGGAACTCTGACTGCAGGGAATATGAGGTATATTGATTATATTGACAAATAGAAAACAATTTTGTTTTTTTTTAAACAACCCAACTTAATTCAGAGCTACCTACTACATGAGAGAGGCCATGGCTGCTGACAGTAATGAAAAAAATAAAATAACTGAAAGAGATAATTTGAAGAGAATAGTAGAACTGGACATCTCCAGATCATTATTTGGTTAGGTCCTGGTTTACATTTCATGCAAGACAACATCACTTCTCTAAAGTAACAAGTGATAGGACAAGAGGAAATGGCCTCAAGTTACACCAGGGAAGGTTTAGTCTGTATGTTAGGAAAAATTTCTTCACTGAAAGAGTGGTCAGACATTGGAACAGGCTAAACAAGGAGGGGGGTGAGGCAACATCCCCCGAG
>NW_010101995.1:8791-17953 GCF_000699245.1 Pterocles gutturalis
AACGTGTAGATGTGGTGCTTAGGGACATGGTTTAGTGAGTTAGGTGGTGTTGGGTTGGACTTGATGATCCTTGAGGTCTTTTCCAACCTTAATGATTCTATGTCTGCCCTTAGCAGGGGAGTTGGAACTAGATGATCTCTAAGGTCCTTTCAGCCCTAACCATTCCATGATTCTATGCTTATGTGTCTGACATATTAATATAAAAATTAAGCATACTGGTGAATAAACATCCCTTCCTGTGGCCACACAGAATCTCACTGGCATGTGAATAGAGAACATCTTACATGCTTAAACTGTCGAAAAAGACAAAGAGTGAATTGGGATAAGTTAGGAAACATGCAGTTTAAATTTTAATATTTTTGTTATCCCATGGGAAAAATCGATAGAGAGCAGCAATAGAAAACATTAAAAAGTCCACCAAATTTTAGAAAGATGTTGCACACAGAACTAGATCACATCAAGTTAACTGATACAGACTGCCAACTGAAATGTAAATTGTCGTCCAACCCTTACAGTGTTTGAAAGTTCAGAAGAAAAAAAGTTAACTCCTTTCTCTATCAAAATAAAGTTAGCATTGGAAGAAATCTTATTTTGTCACAAGTGACTGAAAGAAATCAAGATGATGTAACCAAGGCAATCATTTGTATATTACAGTGCTGCAGGTGGTATCACCACCTCAACCTACTCACCACATTTCATCATTTCGCTTCCAAATCCAAGGTCTTGAAAGGCAAAAAAGAAATAACACCACTATTTCTGTTTTTACGCTAGTGAGCAAACCTCAAAATATGGATTAATTTCCCATTATCTTTCTCGGTGGTGTCTATATTCACTCAGTTTTCCTATCTATTTCTGCTTTTCTGCTTCTCTCTTCAGATGTACCCTAAAGATTTACTGGATGAGATTTGCCAATTTAAAAATTATACGTGCACAGCCTGATCCTGGGAAAAAGTCTTAGATCCCACAGACTGCTTAGAAGAAAGTAAAAGCTCTCTGAATACCCCAGAGCTGAAAGAGAAAAGGAATTTTGAAGTGGGCCATTTGCTGTTTCTGTGATCCCTTCAAAACCAAAAGGAAAGCATAAGAAACAGAAGCTACAATTTCCCATCTCTGCTTTTCATTTTCTCTGTTCCCTTATTTGTCACCTTCTATCTCAAGAAACAGGACAATGAAAAATTAAACAAGCAAAAACACTTAAGATAGTATCTGTATAAAAGACACTCAAAGACATTTAATCAAACACGTGTAATTTCCCTCCTTCCGTTAAAAAATATTCTACACGAACAAAGACGCAAGTTTGTCAAAATTAGTACTTGACTGAGTCAAAAAGGCTGTTTAAGCAACCCAAACAACTTGATAGTTTACTGATATCAACAGTCACATAGCTGTTTGCTAAGAACAAAATGCTAGCATGCTGTAAAAAGTTTAAGGAAGATAACCTTAGACACTCAACTTCAGAAGCTGCTTTTTTAGCACCTTACATAAAATTTTTTGGAAGCAGAAAAACCCTAAAGTAATTTGCTCACACAAGATCTTACCAAAGCTTCCTTTTCTGTATTGTATCGGCAAGAGAACTGAATGTTAAGAGAATACAGTTCTTTTCTTGTTGCCGAGCTGGTTATCAGCATTCAGTCCCCATCTAGCCTAATCCTGTGTAACCATTAACAGTTAATACCATTTTTTAAAGTATGACTTAAACATATATTTATACTTCCAAGTTGTAGTACATTTATTTATACTTCCAAGTTTTAGCATGTTTAGTTTTTGAGACGGCAGAAGTCACACATATATCTTTTGGTCACTGCTACTATTACTCTTAAACAATAAGGTCAAATCACATCTTCCTTTACTACTTCTGCTCTGAATTCCCTGTAGAGAACCCTACATTCACTTGGTTCACATTTAGAAAGCTATTTTTTTCAATTCTGTAAACTAAACACTGAACTTGCATTTAAGAAAACCAGTGAAAAGTCCATAGTTACTGAATACTCACTGTGCCATACAAAAATTCATCTTTCTTTTTATGCTTTAACAACACCTCAACTTCCGTTGTTGGGTACTTATATTTTCTGAAAAATTTTCATTTAAAACAATTGCTTATAGACACCTTCCAACCAAACTTAGAGTTCTTTTCGCAACTTGCATAGAGGCAAGTTTTGTTTCATCACAGAAACCAAACCCCCTGAGAAGGCAAAAACTTAAGATAGCAGTGACCTGAGATGGTTTTTGTCAGTATGATTCTTGTGTCAGCAATCTCAGTTAATTATCTTGTTTGAGCCATTATCCTGATTGCCCCATACCTACCTCAGGCTAAAGTGTCTGCAGGGAGTGAGGAGTGAAGTGCTGATTGTGATCTGCAATTGCAGAAATCTTTCTGGGAGTGAATTCCTATGGCCAGGAAGTTTCCCTCTCTAGTTGTTGCTACTAATTTGTGATGTTTAGTTATGTTGCTTTTTCTGGGAAAGTTTTTTTTTGAGTATCCATCTTGGTGAGGTGTTTTCTTACTATGAAGTTTGGGGGTGTTTCATGCTGTAACAGAGAATGTTTCTAGTTCAGGCCTTTCTTACTCATGCTAAGTGTTATAAGGCAAGGTATACTTCCTAAGGAAATAACAAGGTGAAAACTCCTTTAATATCCCCCTCCTATAGCACTATCCTATGTATATCACATGGCAAGACAGCTAGTTGAGAACTCAAAAGAAGAAAAAGGAGAGAAAAAAAAAAGGCAAAAATATTTTATAGGTATGGGACTTCATGTCCCAATCTAGTGCACAGCTCTCTGTTTACTGTTACTGGTTATTCTACTAGCACATAAATGTGCCTTTTCATGGTAAAGTTGAGCATAGATAGGAGAAGCTGTTGTGTATCATAATTTCTTATTGTAGAATGATAGGCAGAGCTATTCCACAGGATATGATTCCATTAATGTTTCACTTTACATTTAACTGAATAGTTCTTGTCCTTGGCTTGAGATAGTGGAAATAGCACTTTTAATATTTTGGAGCAGCTCTAAATCTATAAGTGCCATTTTACTTCTGATGCAAATCTTTCCTCTGGATGGCAACCTAACAAGAACTTATTGTAGCTTTGCACTTAATTCATGAGGAAATCATACACTTCTGTTTCTTGAACAGCTCTCAATACCCAAGCCTACTCTTCCAGAAGTCAACTAGGTCATGGGTTATAAGTAGCTTACAATTTTGTATTTGAAAATTGAAGAAATGTAAGAAATGTTTAAAATATGGAGCTAAATTAATCCAGATTTCCCAGTGCCTAGGATTTCAAAAGATTTAGTGATTTAGACACCTGAGTGTTGAAGTGCTTTTTGAAAAATGAGTCTGGGTTAATAAAAAAAAAATCTAAAAGTCTGTCGCATAATTATTTTCAAGATATTATTCTATTTGAATTGCATCATCTCATTTACTATTATTTCAAGAAACAGTACACAACTTCCAGAAGCCTTTTTATGTATGTTTTTAATAAGCTTTTTGACTATTAACTGCCACTTCAAGCTTATGCATCAATTTATATTTTAACATCCCTGTATAAGAGTAGGATACAGTATCTGTTTTTCAGGACTACTGCAGAAAATAGAGGAAGCTGATCTATTACCATCTAACGATTTGCCAAATGGTAGTATGGTTATTAGAAAAAAAGGAAGTTTTTATTCTGCTCTCAACGTAAGAGATGAATACTACCAGAATAGGCGTGAGATTTGTTTCTTTTGATACTTCAGTAAAAGTTAATTATCAATAATTTAGAGATGTAAGATGAGTTGTTTGGGATAATGCACTCCTGCGGGTTTTTTTCAGTGTTGACTCCGTAAAACTTTCACTGTGGCTTGTATTATGTAATTTTTTTTGTTGGTATGTCTTCAGAAAATAATAGGAACTATTTCTAATAACATATACCAATTTGAAGTTAAAAGAATAACACTTTTGCTTTTAAGGGTGTCACTGAAAAATCATACTGAAGACTGAAAGGCATGTAAAAAGAGGCCATTTGGTAATTAGTATGTATTATATCGCAATTGTCTCCTATTTCTTATGGTTCTACTCAGTAGCATAACCTGCTTACTGTCGTAAAATGGTTGACTAATACAAACCTTAAATATCCTTTTATAAATCTATATTCAGAATTGCTGAGTGGCTAATGAGAGGGGGGTGAGGAAAGACAAGTTTTGGTCTCTACAAGCCTTCCTCAAGCTACATTACGTGCAACTTAAATTTAATTCTAAAAGCATCATTAAGTTAGGCTACGGACTTAAGCTGTTTCACAGACAATTGTGTACTCACTCTGTACTCCAAGCCAGCTGGAAGCTGTGGAGCTTCTGGTAGTTTTGATTGAGGCCAAGTTATTAAGCCCTGTTTGGTAGCAGAATATATTAGACAGGTTATGGCACCACAATAATAAGGCCATATGCTCCTGGGCAGTGTAGGGCATGGGCAGAGGCAGGCAGTGTCTACTAGAACATAGGCAGGGCAGGCTTGAGTCTGCCCACTAAATATCATGAAAGCCGAATGGTAAACCAGCAGAATGTCTATGAAGCAGAGTACAGCTCTATCTCTATATGTCCACTTCTGGAGGAGAAAGGATGGCAGGAGTTTAATTTCATGTCTTAGCAGATCACGTTGGATAGTGCCAGGGGCTTTCTGCAGGTTGTCACTTGGTTAGATCTTGCTTTCCTAATGGCAGTGAATGTGATGCTTAGGGATGTGGTTTAGTGGTGGACTTGGCAGTGTTAGGTTAACAGTTGGACCTGATGATCTTAAAGGTGTTTTCCAACCTAAGTGATTATGTGAGTGCATTATTGCTTACAGAAGAAATTGGGATGGAGTTATGGTAAAAGGTGTAAATTAGTCTGCATGCTGGAAACTCGAAATGCTGTCTCTGTGCTTTTTCCAGCAGTGAAGGGGAACTTTGTCTCCTGTACTAGAATGGAGACTTTATTGTTCCTACTCAGCTGTACTCCTGACAGCATGAGGTATGCCTATTGTTTTTCATTGAGTTTTTTATTTTATTTTCCTTCACACCGTAGCTGGAAATGATGAAAGAAAGATCCTTAGAAGACAGTGTGCATGTTTGTGTGAAGGACGCTTCATGAGGAAGAGGAGAGCGCTCCAGTCTCTTCTCCTCAGTCAAGTGACATGGCTGAGCAACAGCCAAGCCACTTCTAAAAGTGCCTGAGATAGTGATAGCACAGGTAGTGAAAAAGGTAGGAGGATAGCCTTCTGCCTCTTGGAGTTCTGAATGTGCAAAACTGGCAAAAAGTAGTAATTGGGCCAGCAGTCCATCTGATAGAGGTGGGTAGCTGCGCAGCTGCCCAGTCTGGTGACTATTGCCTAAATATCTCTATCTCAGGATGTTGGTAGTCTGAAAGCTCACAGCTAAGCTGACAAAGGGCGGTGAGAGGCTGTTGAAGAGGTATAGGGCTTGCCCTGAGCATCAAAAAACATTTCAAGGATTCTCATTTTTCTTTCATTATGCTTACTGATACACTGCTCCCAAACAGCTTTTCTTTTTTGTAAAGTGCAGACATAACTGCTAGAACATGTACTTCATAGTCTTCAGAAGGATATGGAACTGGATCATTTTGAAGTACCAGAGCTGACGCAGCACAAGTAGTACTTGCTTTTCAAGCAGCTACAATAAAATTTTAAAAAGAGTTAGATTTCCATTTAATCCCTGAAAAATATAAAACAGATCAGCAAACTTCTAGTGACGATCAAGCCCCAGACCTTGCAGACTGAGGTGCAAAAAAAAAAAAAAAATCTATCTATCCTAAGGCTCCATGATGTCAGAAACTTTTTCTGTTTATTGTCTGTCTAGTGCATTACAATGATAAAATAGTAAGAAAGGATATGAAAATGAGAACTAGGTTGTTTTTCTAAATGTAGTCTAGAAATATTTAAATTTAAATTTAAAAGCGGAGCAATTATTTATGTGTAAGTTAGATACATACTCTTAAATTTAACCACGTCAAGAGAAAGTTGCTTGTGTTTGAAGGATTTATTGATTTTAAATTCTGTGTAATGTTGTCCACCAGCTCCAAGCTAGCTGGTTAAGCCTATCAGCT
This sequence comes from Pterocles gutturalis, assembly GCF_000699245.1. Taxonomy (NCBI): domain Eukaryota; kingdom Metazoa; phylum Chordata; class Aves; order Pterocliformes; family Pteroclidae; genus Pterocles; species Pterocles gutturalis. Next base: position 14,867 of record NW_010101995.1, read on the forward strand.
CCTTACCCTTCAGGGTCTAATTTCTTGGATTCCCTAAATCTCTAGGATTCTAGGAGTGTAAAGACTGAAGGATTCATTAGAATTGGGCCCGGAGGTCTTTTTGACCTTCTGTCCAGTGAAACATTGCTGAAACTGCTATGTATTTCAGGGATTTTTAGTGATAATATTTTATATGTGTTCATGTTATAATTTGCTGGTTGGAAATAATGACTCTTAGGAGGCACTACACTGTTTCTTTCTTTTTTCCATCAAAGAAGAAATTACTTAGGGAAGCAGTAATTATCTTGTATTATGTCTGCAAAGTATATTCTTGGTGGGCAAGCCTCAGATTTGATAAAGTCTGACCTATAAGCCATAGGGACAGGTTTTATTAGTTCTGGATTGATCCTGTGGATTGGATTGGATATGATTGCATGGGCAAAGATCTCTGTGATGAAACAACCCTTGCTCCTAAGCAAGTTAAAGGGGGAGCTACAGCTCTTGTATTAATGGTGATCCATCTAAACTAGGCAAGTTGAGAGATGGTAGGCAGCAGAAAAAAAAAAACAAAACAAAACAAAAAAAAAACCAAACCTGTGAGTTAACTTGGGAATATAAAGTAGTTGGGCATACTTGTGTGGCACAGTGACTATTGGGTGTTTCAAAGGGTGGTGCGGAACCCACTAGCTGGGTTTTTTTTAATTACACTTTTAAAAAGGAAGTTTGACCTTTAGCTTGCAGAATTGAAAAAAAAATAGCCTTCTAAATGCAAACCAAGTGAACACAGGCATCTCTACAGGGAGTTTAGAGCAGAAGTAGGAAAGGAAGACAACAAGGAAAGGAAACCTCATTGTTTGAGTTTAACAATAGCAATGTCCTTGGCTGTCATTGCCCAGCAAAGCATGAAAATCATACAACTAAACAGCTTCTGTTTTTAATGTTAACTTCACCTTGACTTTGGTAGCAGCTACTCATACCAACTTTGGGAGCAGCCTGTATTGCATATTCTTCAGCATACATCTCTGCAAAGTGAATTATGGTATGTTCTCACAGGCAGCAGCAATGTCCCATTCTTGCATAGTAAATTAGACCAGTCAGCACATATGACCCCTGTGTTCTGAGATTAATGCCTTCCAACTAAAGACTGCAATCTGCATTATTAAGTAATCAAAACAATAAGTTAAACTGCAGCATTTTGATGCCTTATCTCATTCAGGGGCAATATCTTCAAAAGAATGAATCACCAACATTTAACTGTTCCTTTCCATTACATTTTTTTAAAGAAACAACTTGATGAAACACTTGTACAAAGGCTGCCAAACTCAAGTTCTAGCATAATGCCACAGTTCATAAGGTTCACAGTAAAGGACTTTCATTTTCAAATGACATCTTCAGGTTCTAAAAATTATGCCAAAGGGTACTTAAATATATGTATTTATTTTGGCTTTAGCTGATGGTAACATATTATTTTTAACAGAAAATGCATTGAAATTATAGTAAAATTAATAACCAGGAAAAATTCTAGCCTCTCTTAAAGACTAGCTAAATGAATAATCTACCTCTCCTATTTGATTTATTCACAAGCCCTGAAAATGCAGAGGCCAAAAATGCTAAACAATGCAAATTCCTTAAGATACCAACTAGTGTTAAGAAACATATAATGAAAAATGAGATAGTATAAGCCCTTTCTAATTTAAAATGAGGAACTGTTAGTTTAGGAATATCATCCAGTAGGAGGGAGGGTGGCTGTTTTTTTGGGGGAGACATTTAGACTACAACAATCAAGACTAGACAATTTATCCAAATCTTTTTTTTAGCTGCGTCCATGTCTATTCACTCTAAAGTTTAAATTTAGGGTATCAACACCCTAAACATGAAAAGTTCTTACCCCATTAGCAGTCATCTCAATATTTTAAATTACTAAATATGGCAGTCAATTGGAACTCTGACATGGTCAAAAACCTTACAAAATTGTTTTGATAATTGAATACTGGTTCATCAGACCAAGCTCAGACTCATTTCAAACACAATGAGGAAAAAAGAGATCCTTGATACTGCAAGCACTTTTTATCTATCTGTATCACCATCCTTTAAATCATTGCACAAAGTCTATTGAGTGAAACAGTACATACAAGTCTTAGGGGTATGACATTATATTTGCATAACTATAAATTTAATAGAACATTACTTTTGCTCTGTCTTTGTTTCATCTGTTCAGCACAAATTTTCTTTCTTTCCTCATCTTAGACTGTTCCCAAAGCAGATTGCAACTTTCTTGCTTTTCACTGACTGGCTGAACTCTTTAAAGGGAAATATATACAAACAGAGAAATATCATACAGCATCTTCTGGAGGATACTCCACCAAAATAAATATGATGGTCCACCCTCTAGTACTCTCTATGCTAAAATACAACTACGTAAGACACCATACATAAGTCATAACATCATGTCCAAGATTCTGTAGTCCTGGCATTCAACTTTCTGAGAAGCAGAATGTATTTGTATTGACTAGAGAAGAAAAATACAGGCATGATTTTTTTGCATAGAACATGGTAATTAGCCCTACACATGCTTAGATCCTGAAGGCTTAGAATTTCAAAGGAATTTTTCTTTGCAAAAACAACTTTTCCATCTCTCCACCCATGTTCTCCAAAAAAAATCAAATGCAAAGACAAAGCTCCTGAAAGACTGAGACCAAATATATTTATTCTTTATCAAATAGAGACACAAAACTCAAATTCCTTTAGGAAAACAAGCTGGTTTAGGTCCCTGTTTTCCAGTCAGATTTTTGTGTCCAAAATCACAGACAAATTTAAGGTGATTGGCAGTGTCTGCAAAGAGAACAAAAAATGTTTCCGACTCTGAATGTCAACTCTCTGTAACTTATAACTACCAAGGTCTGTCCAAACTCATTTGCTTCAGAAGACAGAAGCAAGGAATCTGTTTTGACTTCCCCAGCTCCTAAGTATAGACCTGCCTCAAAGTGCTGTCTTACAATGCTGCTTTCAAAATGATGAAAATTCCACATATGACAACTGCAAATATGACAAGTTAAATGAGTCATACGATACAAGATGACAAATTGAGCGAGTGTGTTGATCTCCTTG
>NW_010101996.1:0-7575 GCF_000699245.1 Pterocles gutturalis
TAATTAAATTTTATTTATTAATTTCTATTCTATACACATACCGGGAGCCTGCAAAAAAATCAGAAAGCAGAAGCCAACATACAGCTACTAATGTCCTTGCAGCATGATCCTAAGAAAACCAGAGAAAGTGAGAAACTGGCTTGACAGAAAGGGGATTAAGGATAAACTGGTATTTTGAGGAAGACCTTGTACCGTGCTCATACAACTCTCTCCTGCTGAGTGAGGGATACTGGGGTTGGAGAAATAAGAATGTATATATGTTCATTTCATCGTTAATCCCTAAAGAAACAACTGAGAAAAGGGCGTATTAGTTCATTGTTCAGGCCAGTGGAAAAAAAAAAAGGGGGGCAAAAAGAGCAAAGCATCACTGTCACTAAATACTTAAACAATCACTTTGTGTCTTTTATGATGGAAACACAAACCTTGTACCAAATTGCAGAAGAGATAAGCTTTGTGACAGGATTACACAATTCAAAAGCTGAAACTCAATGTACAATTCTTATTTACAGCCATGCTAGTTTCCATAAAAATAATCTGTCCTTTGAAACAGAGCAGAACTCGGTGATAGATATGTCTGATGGTAGAATTGCAGACCTGACCTATCACCCAGGAGTCAAATCTTAGCTCAAAAACAACTTTGTCCCAGGGTTTTAACATAATTCAGGCAAGTTTTCACATCATTAGGTACCATCACACGTCCTCCCACTTCCCAGTATCCCAAGACCAGGGAACATGAACAGGGTAAGTACAATATAAAGCTTTCAACTCATATCTGCCTCCTGAATTTCTCAGAGGTTGTTTCAAGAGCCATAGAAAGATCCAAGAGGCATCAAAACTTGCTAATTGCAACCAAACTTTTCAAGCCAGGATACACGCTTTTTCTGTTATGTCTATCACTACCTTAGCATGTAATTCCTGATTAGTGGCAGGTTTCGGTCAGAAAATCAATCCCAGAAGTATTCACAGTCTACCTGCCTCACCATTTTATTTTCATGAGAGATCAGGTATCCATTCTGAAGTACCACAAATAAGATATTTTAAAGATATTTAAGTTTCTAGTTCTTACTAATATCAATGGGTATGGAGGACCTAAATATCTTTTAAATTAAATCTGACTGCTTGTACTGGCTTTTTTCTTCTGGCAAACCATCTCTGAGCTTTCTGATGAAAATAAAGAAAAAAAATTAAAATAGCTAAAGAAAACAGATTTCTCTTGAAATATTTCTCTTAGCTGAAAACTCATTTTCAGCTGCAAACAAGTTTGAAATAATCATTTGCCTGTTCCTCTGCACAGTAATTTTTCCTAAAAGCTATATTAGATGGGCAGCAGAAAATGATGTCTGTACTTTCAGGACAACAACTAAGCCTGAAAAATCCTGAATGGAGTGCTGCAGTCTCTTTCAACAGATCACCCACAAAACACACCAAAAGGTCTTTCCAATCTTTCTGCTTTCTCAGAGTTTGTAGCATGATGACACTGTCATTCCTATTAAGACAGTTCTCATTTTTATGTAGCTGTCAACAGGTCTGCGTGACAGCTGATAAAAGTTTGCTACAAATGTTCCTCTTTTCTATTATCCCCAAATAAATGTAAGTCTCATTAGTATCAAGCAAATAACATTTTTTTTCTGGTAGTAAATCAATAGCAACATTTGGTTGACAATAGTGCACTGGAACATATTTTATCTACTGAAGGAAGTAAGAAGCTTAACAAAACGATTTTTCATTGACAGAAGGAAAATAAACTTTTGAGAAAATTAATTCTGTCATTGGAATAAAGCAGACTTTTTAAAAAATTCTTTTTTTTCTACCACAAAGCAACTTGTCTTGAAAAAGGCATTTTGCCCCCAGAATTCATCATTTATCCAACTTCCTTACCACTTCATCAGGCAGATTTTCTCTCAGGTTAATTTTCACTCTATACCTCTCTAAGTCACTGAAAATGTAGACTGTTATTTACACAAAGAAGTATCGTGAATAAGACTTCCTGGACACATTAGATTAAGCAAATGAAATTTCTTCATTCATTCATGTTTTGTTATAAGAGATCAAACACTGTTCTACATCATATGAGGACACAGTTTCTGAGAAATCTTCTAAACTGTGATACCGAAATGTTACCCAGCCATACAATAATTTACTGCAGTATTTCTTCTCTGTATGCATATGTAACTGCATATGACAAAAGAAAACTAAACATCAATGATTTGCAGGTAAAGTGCCCTTTCCTTGTAATGATGTCTTGGATAATATTGTAATCACAGAAAGGAACAAGAATAATTTTTCTATATTCCCATCTTCTGTTCTATTAATTCTCCATAAATTGTTACTGTTTCTCAGGACTGGAAAGCCAAAGAGATTTTTCAAGCCCAATACTATTAACTGCCCATTATTCAGTCTTCAATTCAGTCCTTCATGTGAACCTTACCTCTAGAAAATTAAGCCTTCTGTCTCCAATATGAGACACCTGATGGAACCAAGAGGAATTTAAGGGTTTTGAATATTCCCTTAAATTTTTATTTACTGAAAACTCTTGCTTGGTTTTAATTTTTCCATTTATATAGTGTTGTATTTCAGCTTCATCTGACATGTGCTTAGCTAACAACAACAATGTAGAACTGATTAAAAGTGAAAGGAAGCAACTCTGAAAGTTACAGAGAGCCGATGGTAGAGATGGCTCCAAGGCTGACATTATCTGCAAGCATGCCCCAAGATCTTTAACTTGCATTAGAGCATCATTTACATAAGGGTACCATTTCATTTTACCTATAAAACAGTGAAAAATCAAATATTCCTTCACCTGATGTCTGAGTTTTGTCTGAATTCCCCTCATACTGTACAGCTCACTGAACCCTCATGTTGCCTTCCACCAAGGTTTGTCTTTGAGCTTTAATGGTTCCTTGAGTTTCATGCTTAGTCAATCATCTAAAAAATGCCAGTGAAAATAACTAATTCAAATAAGCTTTCCATTGCTGTTCCATAACAATTAGGGGGGGGGAGAAGAAAAGATGTCACTGGGTACACAACCATTGCTGCCAGAAAAATGCAACTTCAGTTCATTTATTTAAATAGAACTTCCAACTCTGCATCTCCTCTATACGGCTAGTAAGAAAGATGCATTATACTGATCTTTGTTAGATATGTAATATGAATTCTCCTGGGATGCATAATTAGGACCATTTATGAGAAAAATCCAGGCATATTATGGGGTTTTTGTACATGTTGTACAAGTAATTTTAGCCAGTTTCCTATAAGATTATTTGTTAATCTGATAAGGTCACTTAAGAGTATTAACAAGTGCCAAAGATCTGATGTAGTACAGTAAATCAGGTTACACTTCACAAGATCATTAGAACAAAGGCTCTGCAGTTGGAATCACATCCACTAAATGTTTACATCCAAATACAAATATCTTTCAATATACTATACCAGGTGAAAAAAAAATCACTATCGTAAAGAAAAAGATCCACTCTACAACTCTCTGATATAATACACAAAGATACACTCTAGAACTATATCTCTAATACAGGAGATTATTGTATCCAGAGTAACTGAGGCAAGGAACCTCTATTCGCAATTGTCCATTGCAAAGCATCAAGCAAGGAGTTCAGTAAACATAGAAGCATTTTCAGCACTCATATAAGAATGAGTCGATTGCTCAAATATAGCAGTGAAATACTCATACTACCATCAAATCTGTAATGAATCTTCATAGAGAAAACTTATTCTGTGAGTCCTAGTCCCAGAGGTTCAACCCTTCTTACCAGGTGTGAAGAGCTCCCAGTCATCCCTAATTTTGAAAGGTCTAGAAACTCCAACAGGCATTCCCACTGAATTCATCACTATAGCCTGAGTTTTAGTTTAACAATAGGTATTAGATTATCCAATATAACAGAGCAAAGTTAATGCCATCTATATTAAAGACATAAGAACAAAAATTTTAATTAAAAATGTATTAAATGGGCAATACTAATAATGAAGAATAAGAGGAATGGGATTCATCTCACTTGGCTCCTACCATCCAAAATTCACACTAAGTGTTAATTCCGACAGTTTTGCAGATCTGTTTAAAAAGGGAATGAAGTTCTGCTGAAACTGCTTGTCTCCATTGACTGCAAGAGCACCTTAACATTTTTAGCCAGCTACAGTCAGGTGAGAGGACCTTAATCCTAAATTTCTAGAGAAAATTCACCACATGGGTCTCCTGAAGAAATATAAAATACATACAAAACATGGAACCTGCATACAGAATTTTTTCAGATGTAGCTGAGATAACCTGTTGTTCCTTACTGGAACTACCTATATAACTTCTAGGAAACCCAGAGATTAAGCACATAAAAAGTCTTTTGCACAATGGACTGTATATTCTGCAGCTGAATGTTAATTTCTCTTATAAATCTACACTAAAATCAACACATAGATGCAAATCACAGCTTCAAAATTTATGTCTCTAGACCAAGGTAAAGTTTTCTCATATTATTTTTTCAATGAAAGGGTAAATTTCTGCAGTATAGGTGTTCTGAAAAATACAGGCACTCAACAAAACTGAAAAAGTAATCTGCTTTGGTTAGAGTGTCATTTGATTCTTGACAAAAAAAAAAAAAGCAGGAATGAAATAAAAGATCCATGTCTCTATTTCTGCTTAATTTTTTAATTAAAATTAATTTTAATCTTATATGCTGAACTGGTTGTATTGTTATGAAACATATGTTCCAGCCGTCTTGCTGTAATATGGCTGGAGACTTAACATAGCAGCAAAAATAAAACTCCTGATCTTTTCCTTTCACAGACAGAATCAAAAATAAAAATTGATTGATATGAAGTGTTGATAAATGGAAGAAAATTTTTATCTTTCACTGTCACCACCAAAAAGCTTGTAAATGGACAATATACTCAGTATTGCTGTATTTAAGGGATTTGTCTCTTCTCTTTCAGAAATTTGAAAGACACTAAGAATGACAGGACTCACTTCAGCATCCCCTGTTCCTAAAGCTCCATTGACATCTTGTGCCCCTGGGAATGTTATCCAGAGCTATAAATGTAGAAGAGAGGCTGGGAAGAGGGGAGAGGTCAAAAGCAAAATTTTTGAAATTCCATTCTAATTAAACAAAGTGGATTCAACAAATATAATTTTGAAATCCAAAGTGTCTCATTTTAGTAATAGCAAATAAATAGTTTCTACAAGAGCTTCAATATTTTTATTTTCCTCTCTGAAGTGGAATGTAACAAATGTCAGAATAACAACACATCAATTCTTGATCAACACATTTTAGAATTGTTTCAAAAATTGTTCTTCCTCTATAGAAACATACTAGTAAGCTTATGCCTTGTGTTGATTATAGGTACTTCTGAATATCCTGGACTTTATAAGATGTGTTGTCTGTAAGAAATGTTCTCTATAAAAAATACAAATCTATTGAAAAATATATGGTAAATTCATATGGTAATAAATTTATCAAAATCATAAATTGTTTTACAATCTGATATCTTTGTTTATGCAGTTGTCACTAGATTTAGCATTATATCAGTTTTGCTAAGCCAAAAAACATTCATACACAATTTAGTCTTGATCTAATACTATGAATTAACATTTTTGTCTTTTAATGAATCAATATTTGTAAAAGATAATATGAAAAAGGAAATATTTCTTCAATAAATCTATTTTCACAGTGAAAATTACTATGTAAAGCTATGTCTCTAGTCTATTCATGTCTATTAATGCTATAATTGCATTAATACAATTTATTTGAGCTATATTGTTTTCCAAAACCTCTGATCAAACCAGTGAGTTTATCAGATGTGTTTTTTATAAGACTTCTTTAAACAAATAGCATGTTACTGGTATAATATTAAGCCAAACTGAATTGAATAATTTATCTTTAAAAAAAAAACAAAAACAACTGAATAACACCATAATAACTGCGGGGTGAAAAGGAGTGTTAAAAGTACTTTATTCAACTACCTCACTATTCTTAGCTGCATCTTATGACTCAGATTTGTGCTGCAGACTTGCAAAGAAATTAAATTTTTAGTTCTATTAAAAATCAAGTCAGATTAAGGAAAAATAACTTTTGATATATTTACTGAAAGAACTCTCTTTGCTACAGGCAAAAAAAAAAAAAAGTAATAATTTTTTAAAAACCCAAAATCTGTTATGATTTTGAACATGTATCAGAATTATTCCATAACTTGAAGAGGTTTTCAAGTCAAACATCTATTTTGAGGAATTTAAATAGCCTAGAAATTCTCTGTCTTATTGTTGCCATTTACATTCCACATTGAACACCAGAGCGTTATTTGACCCACCCACACGAATACATAAAGACTGATTTAATAAAGTTAGCTAGTCCAGGGCTGGTGTGCCTTCCCAAGCTATTTAGGAGGTATTTTAGCTGCATAATTGAATAGATATGATCTCTTCTAGTCACAAAACTCATAGCTCACTTCCTGCAAGGGAATTATTCATGTGAGTGTCAGGGTGCATTTCAGCAAAAGCTGCAGAGTCACTGCCCTCATACCAGAAAGAGAAGCCATCTAAACAAATTGCCATGTTTCTGGGATGTAGAAGTTTTCAAAATTCTCAGGTAGAATAAAATAATGCTGCATTTTTTTGATTAACACTGAGTGTGGCTGATTCATCTCCATATATAAATATGTTTCATTATATTAACAATCTATAACTAGGTTATAAATTTGCTTTACTTTATTATAATTATTATTCTCTTGTCTTATCCTAAGTCTGCTGTGTGTTAGTTTGAACCATGATTGTCTTAGCCTTGTTTTTCTAAGAATAACTGTCTCACAGGTCACAATGAACATAAATGTATTAAGCGGGTGGCCAAGTGCTAGGATTGTAAACCAATTACAACCTGATGTAGAACAGTTTAGTAAGAGTAGAATTATTTTTTAGTACACTAGTAGCTTAACAGCAGTTAACAGAGTGAAAGCAAAGAAACAAAAAGTTAATACAGCTCTATGCCTTTATTTTTACTCTAACCTTAGCTATGTTTGTTTAATAAAGGAAACATTCTTGAATTACATGTGAAGGCTAATTTGCTGTCAAGATCCAGCAATGTTAAGCTAGAAGGATCTCTAGAAGATGTTTTCTGGTTCACTCATACAGGTAAGGTAAGACCAACCACATGAATACATCTCTCAACATTTATTTGTCTATCATAGCTGTGAAGACTTTCACAGACAAAGCCTCATTAGTCTCCCCAGAGAGTTTATATAGAGGTTGGCCTTCACAAAATCATAGAATCATAGAATGGCCTGGGTTGAAAAGGACCTTAAAGATCATCTAGTTTCAACTCCTCTGCTGTGAGCAGGGTTGCCAACCCCTAGAGCAGGCTGCCCAGGGCCCCATCCAGCCAGGCCTTGAATGCCTCCAGGGATGGGGCATCCACAGCTTCTCTGGGCAACCTGTTCCAGTGCTTCGCCACCCTCTGAGTGAAAAATTTCCTCGTAATATCCAACCTAAATCTCCCCTCTCTTAGTTTAAAGCCATTCCCCCTTGTCCTGTCACTATGAAGCCTTGTAAACCGTTGCTCCCCCTCCGGTTTATAGGCTCCCTTC
>NW_010101997.1:0-846 GCF_000699245.1 Pterocles gutturalis
ATATTTAAAGAAAAGAAACACTTTTTTTTTCATTGCTGCTTTTGTCGATAATGATAAAAGAGTGAGAAGATACGAAAAAGATTGAAATAAGAAATATGGATGGAGAAATTGAAAAACGAATTAGCACACAGTTGTCTTCCCAAAGGATATCTCCTTTATTTAAGAGAAATCTTCCAGTTTGGAGGAAAGGTTTTTAAGAATAGCTATGGATTAAAGATGTTTTATTATTTTTATCTTGTTATATTAAAAAAATCCTAAAATGGGCTGTTGGAGTTGAGGGAATGTCCTGGTTGTCTCTGTTAGTCTTAATTCTCAAGGAACAGAAATATTTTTAATGTGCTACTCTATAAATTAGGGGACTGTGTAATTTTTTGGTTTTTTAATTACTTCTCTCTAAAAATGTCTCCCAGACAATAGCAGAAATTTATCCAGTGATTTGGAAAGCAAGAATACAAATTGATCACACTGACGATGGTTTTGCTTTTTTTTTTTTTTTTATTATTCTTTGATGCGGTATTGTCTATTCCCCCTCAAAGGATGCCCCTTTGCTGGAGAGCCTTATAATAAAAGTTACATTTATTGTTCGCTTAAGGCATTAGGGCAAAAACTATTTTAAATCCAGAGCACTCCCTGACCCGTCCCTGCATTTGCATGTTGCTGTCTGTCTTTGGGATGCCAGCGATTGAATTACCTCTGGTCCCCTTTGACGTTGACCTTAAATCATGTCCTCACCTGCACAGGACAAGGCTGAGACCTGCTGCTCTGAGAGGAGCCTTGCTGCGAGGGTCAGTGGGACAGACAGAGGCAGGCAGGGCGGGGTAACCTTCCCGGGCTCAAGGTGTACCC
>NW_010101997.1:863-1153 GCF_000699245.1 Pterocles gutturalis
AGCTGACAGCCCTTGTACATTGTTTTCTGCTCGAGCCTCCTCAGGGTCCCAGAGCCCTGAAGGTGCACAAGAAGTTTGCATTCAAGAAATGTCCTCAAGTGAGGACAAACGAGCTATAGATGCTGCCATAGCTATTTTCCTCTCTCCTTCACTGTTACTTAAGGTTGGTGATGAGGAATTTTACTTATTCGAGGTGACAGATTACTTAGAGGGGAAAGCAGGGGCACGCTGCTACCTTTTTCAATGTATGTTTAGGTACTGTGTTAGTCCCCTGAACACCCACCTTCTCT
>NW_010101998.1:0-789 GCF_000699245.1 Pterocles gutturalis
CTCTCTCTCTCTCTCTCTTTCTCTCTTTTCTTTCTCTGCAAGAGTTAAGCAATGAGGTTGCGCGCACCAGATGGATGCACTGCTCTTTCTCTACGCGCATTGTGGAACCCCCCAGTTTGAAAGTGGCTCTTGGAGATGCGCAGCTACAACGTCGACCCCCTCCCCAGAAATGCGTCCCCTAGAAAACGGCTTAACCCGAATTATCAGAAGCTGTTTTTCTGTCACAGGACTGTACAAGAAAAATTTGTATTTCTTACTAGGGCAAGGATTATTTTATTTTTTTCGGCCGGTCTGCGGCCTCTTTTTACGTAAGGAAATTCTAAAATATTGAGAGCAGTAATTGATTCATAATGATCCATAAATCGATGCGAGGAAGGGACCGAGGGTGTTTATTTATTTTATTCCTAAAGCTGCAAGTAAAGTAGCTTTGACACCGTGTGGGGATGAAGGGGAGGAGTTGTTTAGCTGTGCGGGGTCATCCATCATCACTGTCTCAGAGTCTCTGCCCAGAGGACCAACCTCCCTTCTGTCTGTCTCTTTCTCGCCACCAAAACTATTAATATTAAAATCTGCCTGCAAACCTTCCCCCCACCCCCTAATTTCGCACCGTCCCCCTCAGCCCCCAGACGCTGGGCTTCCCCGGCCCGGCAGCGGCTCTCTCTCTGCAGCCCCAGCGGGGTTTGCTTTCCCAAAGTGCTGTCAGAAGAGTTAAAAAGCCGGCCCCGTTTCCTCTTGACTGAACCCAGGGACCTGGTAGGGGAAACTTGTAGGGGGCAGACGCACTCCCGC
>NW_010101999.1:0-8576 GCF_000699245.1 Pterocles gutturalis
GGCTGGGGGGACAGAGAGGACATGGCACTGCTTTTCCGTGTCTCCATCCTCCCGCAGCCACGTCCCATCTCTCTACCACATGTCTCTGCAACCTGGAGGGAGCCCCCGTGCCCTCAATGGAGCTGGTTCGCCTGCTCGGGCGCAGCCGGCGCCTTCCTCCTCTGCCACCTCCACAGCTGCCTCCTCCTGCCTGCTCTTCTGCTGCCTGCTCTGGCTGGCATGGGCCCTGGGCGCTCCGTGCCGCTGTAGCCCCTTTCTCCGCCAGCCTCCTCGTCATCCCTCCGCTCTCACACTGCAGCTGAAGCTGCAACCCAGGCTTGAAAGCCCTGGCCAGGCTGGGGCCTGCTGTGGGAAGAAAAACACTTACCTGAGGGTCTGCCTTTGGGAGAGCAGAGGGGGACTGAGGCACAGAAGGCACCCACAACAAGTTGTCTGGAAGAATGAAGGAAATGGGACATTAAAAGTTTTACCAGGTTGTTTGTGTCCATGGCTGCATTTTGCAGGACCGGGAAGATGTATCTTTGGCACTGCAGTTTAGGTTGAGCTAAAAACTGCATTCCCACCCCTGGTTTTTCAGGCTAGCCTGCCTAGATCATTGCCTGAGGCATTAAAAGAAATGTTCCAGGTAACCAGATCAGAAAAAAAGGCTTTCTTAGATTACGAAAAAGTCCTAAAGAGGTACCTGCTTTAGTCCATCTCTCCTTGCTTCAGTTTAACCATTTATAAATCTGTGTAATTTAACTCTGTATCATTCTCCATAGGGAAATACAGATACCATCTTTCAACTTCCTATAATTTTACCCTATACCATATATTCTTTGGATCCCTTCTAAACATAGGCACACAGTCCAATTTTATAAGTCCCAAAATCAGATCCCATGGTTTTCTTTTCTTGCCATGTGAAAAGGCCAGGTGACCTGACACTAACACATGTCCTGCCCAGCTACCTGCAGAGGAAACTGAAAGCTTTCTACCTCTTCACACTGTGACTAAAACTCCCCAGGATGTCTTTTGGTTTGCTCTTTTCAGGGCAGCAAAATGCCTTGTAATTTTACCAGCTATTTCTGTTCTGACCATTAACAAGGGCCTTTCTCTCAAATAAGCAAAACCACAGCACTGCAAGATATCCAAATTTGATGAACTGCAGAATTCTTTACTTCAGAAATAAAAATGTAGGGAAAAAAAATTCATGGCTGAGCAGCACTAACAGTGGTTCTTTTCACCTTCATATGAAAATGGTGAAAGTTCACATAGATCTTTTTTTACAAACCACTTTGGCAAAGGACCTGAGAACCAGTAAGAACTTTTTCAAAGTATGATAACTTGTCTAGAAGATATAATGGCTGCAAAAAGTAGCTGGTTCACCAGTTGGCTGTTCAGTGTTGTCATCCTCATCTGAACTGATCACCGTCTTTTCTACATCCAAGGCTGGGATGAACAGACAAAAGAACCCACAAATTCTGATTACGATTTCCCTCAATGAACAACATTTCTCCTTCCTCTCACGGAAAATCTCATTGCCTCCAGTTTGCATAATGTCTGGCAGACAGTTTTTAAACTAAGGTAAGGGAATTTTCTTCAATATATTGTGCAATTTGTCGTAGAGCAGAGAAGTATTCACAACAGGTCTAGAGTTTCTGTTTCCCTCCTTTACTCGCTTATATCTGTAGCTGAAGTTTTAATCTTTTGCCAGAAGGGGTTACCAGACCAGGTTAAGACTGAGCTTAGGATATCTCTTGGATATATCTGCTTAAAGATCTGTTTGTTTCTTTGGTAACCAATCTCCTCCCTCTGGCTTTCACAAACCCTAATATTAGCCCTTGCCCAGCTGGCAAATCCATTCATAAGATGCTTGAGTGAGGCGTGCTTGGCTAATTCTAACGAACAGATTAAAATATTCTGTCAGGCCAAGAAGTTGTCATACCTGAAAACATTTCACAATCGAGCACAGGATCAGCCGCATTATTTGTAAAGACCCAGATAACCTTTCTTTTTTAAATCATTGTGTTATCAATTTAAATGGACAGATCTGATGGTTCATTTTGCCTTGTGGGTGCTGTTTGTCGGTAAGCTGAGAACATGAAAATTGTTGTGAGAAAATCAACATTCTGGCTTGAATTGAACAAAACATGCAGATTAAAAAGAATAGATACAGAGAAATAAGGTGAATGGGAGGATGAGGAAGGACAATGGAAAGATGATTAGGAAGATCAAAGCTTTTAGTCTTCCTTTGGTTTGTCTTAGCAGATTAATCTTTCATGTGAGGATCTAATAAGATAGCTCTTAAAGGAAATGAGAAAATTACTTACCAAAGTACTAGAAACCATACTGTTTCATCTCTTGTTCAAAGTTTTCAATTATTATCTTTAAGCAGAAAGGAACTGAAAAGAAACATCCAAGTGACACTTTTTGTGAGCTTGAATCTTAGAACATTTTTATTTTAGACATTATTTTTCAGTTATTTTACTATCAGGGATTATGGCAACATTAAAGTATGGTTGGAGCTACAGAACCAATCAATGTATTTAGGCAACTTAATTTATTACTCAAGAACCTTCTTTTTAAGGTGGATGCATTCATTCCACAGAAATATTTTTTTTAATAAAGAAAATGGTCATCTTTGTTTAGTTGAATTTGACATGAATTAGTGTTACTGTTTTCCAGCAAGATGCTGATATAACCGTTGATCAATCTAAACCTGGCTGATTGTAGTCAATGGAAAAGAAAAAAGTTCAGACTCAAGCTGAGGCATCAGCCTGCCATAGAACAAAATGTCTTATTTGAAACCATTGCCCTCTGGAGGGAGAATGAAAAATCGCAGAAGGAATAGGTAAAAGTTCCCTTTTATGTCACCGCATAACTGAATTTATGTTTTACAGTCCAGGAGTGGTTCTAGAGACTGATGCACAATGGAATGCTCTGTCAGAAGAGCTACAGCGGCCACAGTGCTTATGTCAGTGAAGGCTGAAAAAGAAGTAATCCCCATCTGTCTGCCCCAGCGCTCTTCTCCCCTTTATCTTTAAACTCACTGAACATCCATTCTGCAACAGATGTACTTTCTCTTCCAACTTCATCTTGGATCCCTTCCAAGCTGGTGTCACCCCTTTTTATTTGCCAAAATATTTTTTATGCAATCCCTAAAGAATTCTTGCCTACCTGATATCAGAGTCTGAAGTCCATCCTCTTTCTTGACCTTTCTGCTGGGGCTTTTTTTGTGTGGTTTGTTGTTTTGTTTTGTTTTCATTTTTTTTTTAAACTATTATTATCTTGACTATCTTTTCCTTCTTGATCTTTTATTCTTGAAAGGTTTTGAGAAATCATCTTCTTCTTATCTCTCTACTTTCATGTCTGGTATCCATTTAAATAGACTCTTTTTCTCCTGTCTCTGAGAACTTCACAGGGGTTTTTCCCTTGGCCTTTAGATATTGATAGCTTATAGCTTGGATAATCACATTTAAATGTCACCTTTAACGGAATATGAATGAAAGCGAGCTCCTTCCTGCTCAGACTTTCCTTACATATTCTCCCTGTGTTGCAGGGGAAATTACAATATCTCACAGTGGTCTTTCCAGTGTGATATATAGCAATCTGATGTCTCCTGACTACAAATCTGGTGATTGTTTTAACCCTAAGTAGGACACATGCACCAGCCATCTGAAAGAATGTGACAGCAGCACTAGTCTACCTGTAGGGCTAGCTGTGTTCAGTATCTAGTCTTTCAAAGAAGAGTGCAAAATACAGAAGTCGAGAAGGTAAATTTTGCATTAGCAAGAAAATAACTTATCTCCCGGCCTACACAGTCCAGCAACAGAAACCCTGAATTTTGTAATTAATACAGCAATCCAATTTCATTTCAGCCTTCCTTGAACGAGGACAACAAATACCGAGGATCCAAATATGGTCATGTTTTATTCCTTGGTAGCATCTAGAACTGTTCCTTACTTTCTATCCAATAGCTACATTTTGCATTCATTTCCATCTGGGTGGCTGAAATCTCTTTCTCTCTGCTTTCTAGTGTCTTCTGCCATTCCATAATCCTTCAGATTCGAAATTGCACAACTCCAAGTAAGGTCACAGTATTTACAGATAAGGTCATAAACCCAACAGAAGTTCAGCTGTAGAAAATCTTAATCTTCAGAGGAGAGATCTCAAGTCTGGGAGTACTACTTATCTCTCAGTGAGGGCTTTTAAGCCCAGAAATAGGAATCATTCCCAGCAGACGGGTGCTCCAAATTAAAGCTGGAGTGGGGTAGTTAAAGTAACAGTTTGGGGCACTATTTTTAGTCCAAAAAAAAAAAAAAAAAGGGTAATGAAAAATACCTTTCTTGCCAGTGTTTTCCCTTCCCCTATCAAGTTATATTCAAATTAGTGATTACCTCATCTGGCTCTTTATCTCTGTTTGCTGCTTCTTGTTCTTCCTTGAGTAGTTTTTCCTTTTTGTATGCTACTTTCTTCATGATCGTATACCTATCTGTCTTTGTGATATTGTTTCAGTCATCTGTGTGCCTTCCTCTGCACAACTCTCCATCTTTGGCTTGATCTTGAATAAATCTATAAGGACCTAAAGTGCATATTTAAGTCTTTCTGGAAAACAAAATCCTGCTTTGATATTTATAAAAATTATTAATTTGTGTCAAAATCCACTCTATTCTTCACTTACTTGCTATTTGGAGGCTGCATGTATCTTAAAGGCCAAAGTCAAGACAGGGTTTTATCTGGATTTTAGTGCTAACCTGCCTTGTTGTCAACTTGCACATACTTTTTACTGGGTTACCTGACAGTTTGATTAGGTTTAATCTGTGAATAGAGGGCAAAAGCAACTTTTCATTTCTACACTTTTTACTCTGTGGACCCTCTTTTCTTATAGATGTGTGGAAATGCATCTGTAAAAAAGTAAAAACCTATGAGATAACCCACAAATCTGTGAGAAGATAGGGGAAGAACCAACAGAAGTTTCAACAATTGTTACCACCTAAGGAAAATACCTAGGTGGTAAATCCTAATGAAATAAGACGTGTGGTTTTTAGATTCATCCCAGGTACAATCATCTTTCCTGAAAGGCGGCTTAGTAGTGGTAATTATATTAATGATGAGAATTTCTTGTCTGGTAATGCTGTGATGCAAAGCTTATATATTTATTGGTCAAAAGTATGACACTACAGTAGATTGTTCACATATTCTACAAACCAGCAATGCAGTAAATCTTTCTCTTGACAGCAAACTAGATGTGTGGTAAGACAGGTGTAAAATACTGTAAGATGTACATAAACAACATATTTCTCCTTCTTGTTCCCTTTTCTAAATCTTCGCTGAAATAATTTTGCACACTATGCTTTATTTACCAGTCTTTTTTGGTGTAGGTTTTCAGCTTGTGCATCCGTGTTATACTTTAATTAGTGACACAAAAAGGTTTCTGTCCATTCTCTACTGTACCTTTATCCACATGGATGTTTGACTATGACATGAGACAGAATCACTTTCAAAATTATTCTTCTTAAAACTTTCATTTGAATATTCCCCTAGTTTTTGAGCTTACTTTCAGCAGATTCAAAACAATGTCTGGGGCAGTTAACTACCAGCCAGTACATCTGGTGTTCCCCAGCATTTAAAGCAATGCTTAAAAGCTATTTTATTTGAATTCATAACAGCATAAGTTTATCGGAAATATTCTGAAACTAAAATTAAGAGACCAATATTTTTTTCTTTGAGAAACATGCTCAGAAAAATCCTTTATATGTCATTTCATCATATGCATAAATCTGGAGTGTCATGACACAGAGGAAATTCAGGTGTGGCATGCCGGTCCCTTCGTAGATATCCATGCTGGTCCCCTGATGGTCCATGCATAATGTCTTCCTTACAGCCATTAGATGCCAGTAGATTTCCATTACCACCTCTTGAGCAACAGAGTCATATTTCAGCTAGTTGCTTGATTTTTAAGAATTAGTTATAAAGGATAGCACCAAAAATACACTTGTCATATGTTGCCGTAACCAAAACAAGCAAATGTAATTACCTTTCCCAAGAAAGCAATAGCAGCTACACCTTCATCTTTAATGAAAAAAAAAAAAAAGTTCTAATACTAACAGAATAATAATTTCCATATAGCTCTGTGGAGCTATATGGATGGCCTTCATTATCCTTGGCTAAATCTATAAGCTGCAGTGCTAATTCTATATCATTCTCATGAATCTGCCTCTTGACAGAAAGGTGCAAAAAATTGGTTTGGAATATATTGCATGAATACCACTCTATTTTGCAATATTTCCTAAAAAGTGTAGTCAAACAAATTATGCTTGGTAGCTTTGCTGCTTGCAGGATCTTCAGTGACTGTCATTCTCCCAGCAGTTATTTTTCTTTCAGAGGAGCTGATAGACTGTATTGGCTCGTTGAGCCAACAGTGCATACCAGTCTACTGAATCAGCTCGGTGTAAGACTGTTTTGGTATGTAACCCAGCAAGCATCCATGCTGAGTTATTTTTCTTTGCTCCAGGCACAGCAGTTAAGAGGTATTTTTTACTGCATTTGCAATGCAGGCAATTCAGCCTTCTTCCCAGCGTTGTAGTCTGGGAAACACAATACTCTGACATTGCTTATTCTTTGCAGCATTGACTGAGAGCATTTTAGATTGCATTCCAGTAAACTGAGGCTGAATAGCAGTTCCCTTTGTGTGGTTCATCAGTCCTTTTTCCCACTCTGTCTCTTCAAGCCTTTTTCACACTCTGTCTCTTCAAGGTTTGTCGGTGTGGCCACAGGGTAGGGTACTATGCCTGTGACTATTTTTGGCAGCACAATGTATTGTCTCAGACTGATCCTGGTTTCTGCAGGTAAAGGACTATATCTACCTGTTCAGTCAGTGAACAGAAACACAATGCTCAAGAGTTGTAATTACTCTAGTGTCACATTGCCACATTAATGACTTCAGAACAACTGTCGTGAGCTTTAGTGGGCATCTTTGTCCCATTTACTGCAGCATAAAGTAAGTTTTATTTGATGTATTTTGTTAGTTCTTCCATCCTGGCTCATCAGCCTGTCTTCTGTTATGACAAATGCATGTAATTGGGGCAAATACATTTACTTAACAGCAATACAGCTCTGAGAATTCAAGAGTGTAACTCACTTATGTTGGTTCTCATCTGAAAATCACTCTTCTCAAAGTGTGCTTGGACATCTGATCCATTGGTTTTGATGGATTTTAACTTGTTGCCTAGGACTGCGTTGTCTTTGGTGGCCTTATACATTGGCAGGTTGTTTGGGTGCAAACTAAATTTCTCTTTATCATCATAGGCAGGGTGCAATGCTTGTCCAGACATGGTATTTAGCTTATGAGGGAGGCATTCCTAATTAAATAATTTTTTTATTTGATTCCATTCTGCAACTGTTTTCTCAGGGACTACCTAAAAGTTTCTTCTTTATCAGTAATTGCTATTTTGCCCTTGTGATAAACAGAATCTATGAATTTCATATAACATTGGAATTTCCAGTTATATTGAGTGGTATTACACTCTTGTTCACATTTTGAGTGATATCTAGAATTCAAATTTGACGCCGCTTGTTTCTTATGGCATCCTAGGCTGAAATCTGATTACACATGGGCTGCTCTCAAAGAGTATTCAGTTAATTTATTTTCTCAAGGAACATTAGATTGGCATTTGTCTCCTTGGAAGTTGTGAATTATTTATGTCCTCTGTGCTCATTTGGAGGAAAGCATACTGACTCTTCCATCTCCCATGCTTAGCTATGCTTGTGCAGAACTTATTTTTCAAAACTTCAGTAAAATACTGCACATGCTGTAAACCACACAGAAATATCCCAGTGAGAGGTAGCAATAGCAGCAGCAGATATTTATTTTGCTGAATGTGAAATGCCTCATAGTGCAGCAAGTATGTTGTGTCAAAAATGCTGCTCAGTATTCCATTAGAATAACAATATTTATAATGTGTAAATAATAACACTAACAACAATACCAAATCCTTATATAATGGTTCTCATTAGTACATTGAATTGTGATTTTCAAAAGAGGTCAGGCTATCCTCATTCTGCACATGAGGAAGCTGAGGAATGAAAAGGAAAAGTCACTTGCCTCCATTCATTTAGAAGTTCACTGGCAGAAATAAAACCTGTGTTAGTAAGATTTTGTGCCCACTTGTCCTAGTTTTGGCTGGGATAGAGTTAATTTTCTTTTTAGGAGGTAGAACAGCACTGTGTTTTGGATTCAGTATGGGATTTGGTATGAGAAAAATATTGATAATATACTGATGATTTAGTTATTGCTAAGAAGCCAAGGACTTTGACTTCTCATATTTTGCTAGTGTGCAAGTGCACAAGAAGCTTGGAGGAAGCATATGAGGAGCAATGAATCCAAATTGGCCAATGAGGTATTCCATATCATACAATATCATACTCAGTATATTAATGAGGGTCAGATGGGAAGCTCTCACTCTTCTGAGGTAAGGGTTTTGGGATTTTCTCTGCTCCAAGATCATTATCTGGGAACAGGCTGGGCCTTGGTTAGCAAGTGGTGAGCTGTTACACTATGTATCACTTATTTGTATATTCTATTATTATTATAATTA
>NW_010102000.1:0-1668 GCF_000699245.1 Pterocles gutturalis
CGCTCTCCGGAAGGCTGGGAATGAATCTCCCTTTAGACACGATTTTTGTCCTGCCGGAGGAGTCGCAGGGGCCGCGCAGCTGCAGGGGTTTCCCCGTCCTGTGCAGCCCCGTGTTGGGAAGGTGCAGAGGCCGGACACCCCAGCGGCACGCGCTGCCAAGGCGCCGGGAGAGGCACAAAATCCTAGCGGAAGCCCGCACCGTCCAGCATTGACCCCGCAGCCTGATCCCTGGGTTTCCTGCAGCAGGCATCAAAGACAAACAATGAGATAATTGATTGAACAATTAAATAACTCGTTAAACGGTGCAGCAGCAGCAGCAGCAGGGTCAGCTGGAGCGGGGTGCCTCCAGCGGGGACCCTGAGCCCAGCACTCCCTGGGCAGTGACACCCTTAGGGACCCCTCACCCACCCCTCACGCGTTGGGTCCAAACCCCAAATTAACCCCCAGCTGGGTTCTGTCTCTGTTCCATTCCTGAGCAGCTGCACCTGCTGCGGACGGTTGCGGCCTTGGAGCCTCCGTATCTTCTGCTCTGTGTTTGTTCCGCAGAAAACAAGAACCTGCAAAAGCTCCAGCCTGGGGAGAGGCGCTGAGCCAACCGCAGTGAGCACAGCCTCGGGGTATCTGGCTGCTGTCACACCTCCAGCCCCAGACGCAGCGCGCGGAAGGGAGAACCAGAGCCACGCGGGGATGCAGGGCGTGCGGCCGCAGGCTTCAGCGAACGTCGCTGCCCGCGCGGTGAGTGACTCCGCGGCACGCTGCCTCACACGAGGGATCCTGCTGGCCAGCACCGACTGATGGCAGCCAAACTGCTCCAGTTCTGAACAAACGGGGGTCGCAGCCCGTGCTGCTGCTTCCGGCTCCTCGGAGGGAAAAACCTCCGGCTTTCCGGAGGGAAAATCCCCCAGGCGTGGGTGAGCAGCTTGGGAAGCTGGGGTGGCACAGACTGGGGATCTGCATCCTGCAGCAGCAAGTGTGCAAAGTGCAGTCTGCACAGTGCAACGTGCATCACGCAGCACCAGTCGGGCAAGGTGTGCTGTGCAAGGTGCAACGTGCAGCACAAACCATGCAAGGTGTGTGGTGCAGCATGCACGATGCAGCACAACATGTGCAAGGTGCAACGTGCACCATGGAGCACCAATTGTGCAACAGGCATTGTGCAAGGTGCATTGCTCATGGTGCAACATGCTGCACGGACTGTGCAAGGTGCAACATGCACGATGCAGCACGAATTGTGTAAGGTGTGTTGTGCAAGGTGCAACACACATGATGCACAAACTGCAAGGTGCAACGTGCATCATGCAGCGTGCATCATGCAGCATGAATTGTGCAAGGTGTGCTGTGCAAGGTGCAACATGCACGGTGCAGCACAGACTGTGCAAGGTGCATTGCTCGAAGTGCAACATGCAGCACGAGTCGTGCAATATGCGTTGTGCAAGGTGCAACATGCATCATGCAGCATGAATTGTGCAAGGTGCATTGCTCCAGGTGCAACACACACGATGCAGCACCAGTTGTGCAAGGTGCAACGTGCATCATGCAGCACGAATTGTCCAATATGCCTTGTGCAAGGTGCAAAGTGCAACATGCAACGAGTTGTGCAAGGTGCACCGTACAGCACGAATCGTGCACCCTGCACCCCCAGCCGTGCACCGCTCCCCGTGCATCACC
>NW_010102001.1:0-11266 GCF_000699245.1 Pterocles gutturalis
TGGCCCCATGGTGGCCCCGGCCCCTCGTAGCCCTCTGCTGGGCCCGGGCCTGGTCTCTCACAGCCCTCCGCTGGGCCCGGGCCCTCACCTCAGCCTCTTGGCGGGCAGCCGGGCGCTGTGGCCCTGTCGGTGCGTAACCGCTGCCTCTCCCTCCCTCCAGTCACAATCCCCCAGGAACCCGCCTCACTCTAGTTTTTCGTAGAAGGAATGCGTTTTAAATACCTGAAACCAGCAGCAGAACAGCCTGTAACTGGAACAACCTATCTCTGTGTGCTGAAGGCGGCTGTTGAGGGCTGGAGGGCTCCTGTCATGAGGTGAGGAAGAGGAGGGTTAGTGCTGCAGGCCGCTCCTGCCACAGGGCACCCCCAGCTGCCTCAGCCCTGAGCAGGCCTCAGTGGGACAGCTTCACCTTTGTTAGTCCCCGTGAATAATTCAGCATGTCCGCAGGGAGCCTGCTACAGCTTCTCCAGAGCTTTTAGCTATGTGGCAAGTTGGAAAGCGTAGTAGCTCTCTGGTCATAATGTGAAGACTCAAGGTGTTAGTGCTAGATTTCAGAATGGGATAATTTAACTCATTGTCACTCCTAAAATGTCCCAAGCATTTTCTAGCATGTTAATTTTTAGCAGGTCAAGGTTTTATACCCCACGCTGACAAAGAAATCTTGGTATAATTGAGGATATTCATTCTGCTGTTGGTATGGGTACGTAGCCATGGCTCAATAAGTCAGGTTTGTGTTGACCCAGTGTGTTCTACACTCGATTGTAAGGAAATACAGTTCAGATATATCTAGGAATCATAAGGCAAATTCTTTCTTCCTCTCCATTCAGCCCAAGAGAATATGCCAACAGCAGCTGGTATTTTTGGCTCCTACATCATCTCCTTATAGTCTGTGGCATGGGAGGAGAGGTCTAGGCACAGAAAAGAAGAATAGCAGCCACTGGAGATTTCTGATGGCACATACCTGGCAGGCAGCCCCTTGGGAATCTTTACCAGCCAGCACGAGCAGCCAATATCCTGAATTCAGGGAAGGAAGGACTATGGTTTCCTATACTGGCTTTATCAACATTCATTGTTATCTCGTGGGATCAGTTTTAAAATGAGATCTTAAATTTTGTGACAACAATCCTCAAGAAAACTTTTTTTATGCTGAATTGCGATTGCGCCTGCTATTAGTATCCTAGAAGTACTTTATATCCAACCATTCTCAGTATTGATTCTGAACTATCCTATCGTAGGGACAATTGACAGGCAACAAGTGGGCATTCCACTGGACATTTTACATCTAGTGAAACAGATAAACTGTTAACAGATTTTTAGTAGTTCTGTATCAGCTTCTTGTGAGTTGGTGGTATTCATTTATTATATAAAATAGAAATGTATTTTCTTCAGTTTAGTAGAATCCAATGGTACCAGTTGGCTCATTACTGTGTGAGGAACTGTAGAAATAGGGTACAAGGCCTGAGAAAAGCTCACACTTCAAGGCAAGATAGAAGGTGGGAACATGGTACAACAGAATTTGTGGGGAGAGGAAATAGGAATGTAACAGTAGTGAGAACAGATGGCTACACAAGTTTGTATTTTAAACAATTCATAGATGTATAAAAATAAAATATATGTCACATATAATACAGCAATAAAAATCTGATGCTTTCAGGCGATGAGTATCCCAGGTCTTGAATTAGCAGTCGTGTGGCACAGAGGTGTTTCACCTAAACCAGAGCCAGGAGATACCGGAGCCAGAACTTCCTGCTGTGTGTCACGTCATATTTATAATAACAGTGATGGTAACAACATCTGCTGGATACAGTGGCACCAGTGAAACATCACACTGGGAAGGTAAGATACTGAAGGTTTCTGTTAAACAACTCCAACTTATCAAGATTAATTACCATGTGACCAATTGTTGAATATTCTGGTAGTTCCTGTCTCCAAACTCTGTAACTGTAACATCTAAGGCCAGTGGCTGTTCCTGTCTGTGTCACGTTTTGTTCTATATCTGGCACTTCTGACGGTATCTCATCATTGTCCTGTTTCAGATGATGCTCTGCGATAACCTGTGATTAGTCATACCTGGCACCTTACCTAAATTCTGGTGTGTGATGCCTGGTATGTTATAAACACAGCAGAGTTTGTCTTCAGTATTTAAATTTTGATGTCTGGCATGTCTCTTTTAATGGAGAAAGTCAGACAGAAGAATTTCCTATTTTAGGATTGACTAAGAAATTTTCTTAAAAATAGCAAATAGCTAAGAACAGCCATTTGTAATGATCCATGCTTTATAATAAATGCGTAATGCAATAATAATTTTTTTACATCAGCATCACTTAAAATCTCGGCGTAAATTACACACTGATAGCAATATCTGCACTCTACTTAACAATATTGGGTGCTTCTAGCTCCTGCGCAACTCTCCTGATGTTAATGCAGCAGAACGACAGTTCCCTAAATTTGCCGGTATCGCAAGATTCCTGGTATCACAGGCCAGGTTACTCCATGGAGCACGTGGGCTTTTCCTTGCGCAGAGGCTGTAAAGATGTACCTTTTATTAGAACAATCCACTTAAAATCCTTCTACCTCACCAGTCTGAAAGTGTTCTTGTGAGTTTTAAGTCTGCAGGCTCCTACAGCCCGAAGCCTCTGTTTTGGTCATTCTTCATTCAGAGGCAGTTCACCACGGGGCTGATGAGCACACCGGAGGATGCGACGCTGAGACTGTCCGCCTAAACATGCAGTCATTGCACAGCGCTGGCTTTGCTGTCAGGGGGACAGTTCCAGGGAGCTGCTGCTGCTCAATGAACTGCCTGTGCCCATAAATCCTGCCTTTGCACATTAGGTTGCTATTTAAAGTTGCAATGTCATTAATCTATTTCTAAATCTGCTGGGCAGGGAAATTACTTTTGCAAATGTGCCCCTCTCTAGGCAGGGAAGGGAGGAGGTATGTGGACAACACAAGAGAGAAAAATGGGGAAAGTGCTGAAGGTTCAGTGGCACCAACACTGAGCTGCTTTGTGTCAGCCCCTCAGAGACCTTTCTCACTATGCTTCCACCCCTCAGCATTTTTCTCTGTAAATGTATTGCTTCCAAAACTAAGGTGTCACACTGTTTGTTAGGGGTCTGTATGTGAAACTGGAAAAATATTTCTTTCCATGGCTTAGGAAGAACTGAGTCTGTGAATAAATCGTTAAAACTTAATTGCCAAGACTGCTGGCTACTAGTGCCAGTTACCCCAAAGTCTGATCAGTCTTCCAAAGTGACTAGCAATAAGTAGCTGACAGTGCTAATAATAATGATAAACTTGGAGCACTAGAGATGATGTCACTTGGTGTTTTTTAAGTGTGCATTTTACTTTTTCCCCCTAGCTTTCTCGCGGAACATATCCGAAGTGAAATCAGTCACATCATGTATTCCGTACTGAAAAAAATTACAAATTAAAACACAATTCAAATTGGACATAGAAATGATAACAACCACCACCACCAAACAAAAAACCCACAACCAAAACAAACAACCCCCACTGGCTGCCCAGTAGAGCTGTTAGTATTTCCATCATCAGAGAAAACGAAAAGTGAGACAGAAACACAGAGAGTCCTTATTCAGGAAAAACTGTGGGCTGGAAAAAATCTCAGTGATAAGGAATTTGAATCACTGCCTGTCTAGGATTTCCTGCCTCCACCCAGTTGTACCTACAATAACTGCAAGTTTACACACGGCAGTACATTAAGGGAACACGTTAGAGTTGGCCAGGTTGCTTTGCTTCTCTGCAGAGGAATCAAGCTTCTGTGAAACTCCGTGTTTCTGCTTTTGGGTACACAACTCAATTCTTTTACATTTGGCTCAGGTATTTCTAAATAGTGCTACAGACACAATGTGCACACAACCAAAGATACTGGACAGTCTTTTGTTCCGTTTTCAGTGTTTCCTGATTCAGAGTAGAAAGTAAAAACTTTGATGCTGTCTTTTAAATAAAATGTCTGAAAGAAGTGAAGCGATCTTACCAAAACAGGTTTTATGTCTCTAATTAAAGCTTTTCCTGATGTGATTCTTTTGCCAGGGCATCTGGAGTTTGAATTTCAGGATAACCTAATTCTTCCCAAGAAACAATGCCACACCTGTAGTACAGCTCCGGACTGAAATCCAAGAGCAGGGCAGAGTGTCTGGGGTGGCGGAGCTTTACATCAGGACCCAAGATAAAGTGTTTACTGGTAAGTCTGGATTGGTGCTGGGCTGCTGCGTGTTTCAGCTGGGTCTGAATCCACCTGGGCTTACTGAATCAAGTATTTTAAAAATGCAAAGAAAGGTATTCTCAAAGCTTTTTTGCCTTTTCCAAATGCTGGTTGGCCTGATGGAAGATACTGTCCATACCTATAGAGACTTCCTTATAAAAACAGCCAACCTAAACTGAATAAAATCCCAAAGCAAAACCAGAATAGCAAAGTGAAACAGCACTCGCTGCAGTGGACCCCAGACACAGACATGGTACCCTGCTGGGCTTTTACGTAGAAAGAGCAAAACTCTTTCTCACCAGAGTGAGAGAAATGCATTTATAAAGTGCATTAATGTGGTGGTTTTCTCGCATTGTGCTGTCTGTCAGCGAACCGGCCTCGTCACAGCGTGGTTTAGCACATCAGGGTGGGGGACTCCAGGTGAGATCCCAGCTGGGGTGATATTTCAGATGACTTGCTTGTGAGAAGCAGAAATATGGGAATCCCTTCCTAGGCATAAAATAAAGCAACACAAGCTCCAAGTCTTTCAGTTATGTTTCTCTGTCTCATAACTTCCCAAGCAAGGTGGGTTCCCTCATCCCCTCTTCTGTATTTTCCTTGCAGTATAAACTGCTGAATGTATCATGACATGATATTTGCATGGTGAAAAGGGTCTTCTTTTATAGCAGAGTCACAAGAAGTATTTGTTTCAGCTCCTTAACAGGTAATGCAAGGTCTGACAAAATAGAAGTAGTTGTGATATATATAAAACTAGTGCCACTATGGATGTAGGTCTGTTCTAGTAAAATCTTTGCAGATACTCAATATTTATATCAGTAACTAAGAGCAGCCCCTGGCTCTGTGTCTTAGAATTCCAGGCTTGCATAATACTGGACTCCTTTAGTATCTTCCATATAAACAGACAATTAGAGTTTGGTACAGAAAGCGGACAGAAAAAAGATAGACGTGCCCCTTTGAACCGTTACTTGACATTCACATGAAGGAAGCTGCTTGAGCCTCAGGTCAGATGAGTCTTCGTTAGGTCAGCTGTTCTAAAAACACGTTGAAAGGAATAATGCACCTCAAAAATCTGTGATCTGTGTGGATGCCCAACCACAGTTCCCACTGAAATAAAAAGTAAAAAATAGGTTTTCTTACGCATTCAAATGAACTTAATTTATGATCTGTGAAGTTGAGACGAACACCCTTTTTCTGGGGGGGTAGCACTGGTGTGGTGTTGCCATGGGACTGTGGTGTTATTGTGAGCATGTCCTCAGCTGGGTGACTGTTCCCTGCTCCAGCCTAGAGAACTCTGCCCTATTTTTAGATCCTCAGCTCACATTTCAGCAAATGCTAAGTATCTCTGTGTGTCAACAGATCCCAAACAGTCTCCCAATGGAGCGTGAAGCATGTCGACGTAGCGGGGACGTCATTTGTGTGTGCGGTTTGTGGAAGCTAACATCATTCAATATATCACTGGAATGTATGACATCGATTTAGATCAGATTCAGATGTTTTTCTTGCCTGGGCATGCAGCCAGCAGTCCGTAGCCTACAAAGGAGCCTCAGTGACAGGCGGAGGGGCTCAGGCATGGGATAGTGCCGCCGTGATGCCTGACTGGCAGTCTGAACCCCAATGGGATGAGAGGGGAAGGCTGTCACTCACAGCAAACGTGGAACTTTTGGGAGGTTTGTGGATAGTCTTGATGGAGAAAATAGGGCCTGAGCTCCTGTCCAGAGCCCAGGCGCTGCCCATCACCCTTCTGAGATGGGCTTACGGGGCCAAACTCCTGGATTTGTTGTCAGGATGAGTGCAGGCGCCATGGGGAAGGGCATGACCAGGAGTGACAGCAGTCTCCATCCTCAGTCTTTTAGGACTTGTATGTTTTGGGGTTACAGAGCTCAAAGTTGCCCACTGGGTACCACTGCTGTTCCCAGTTATTGTGGGAACCATCTCACAGAATCCCATCTATACACTTACGCTGATTCATCTACAAAGCTGTCCATTTTCTTCCTCCCAGCTCTCTCTAGCAGGCTTTCCAAAGCTTGATTGCTGCAATTGCTCCAGGATCCCCCTGATTTCTGAATTAATTTATTCGTTATCAGTTTATCCCTTTGTTCATGTCAGCTGTTGGTTAGTTTAAGTACTCATTCCCATCCCCGCTGTGGTTACAGGCAATGTTGTATCACCTCTCGTGTTCATTTCACTCATACAAGGGCAATCTCCATCCGTAACACCGACCGTCCCTTCACCTGCCCATCGGTGTCCCTTCCGGAGCTCTCCTCAATGCTTTCAAACATGCACGACAAGAACTAAGTGCAGCGTCATTCCATGTACAAATGGCACTGACACTTTCCTGTCTCAGCTGGAGATACCTCATGCATCCTACAGTATTTAGGCATCTTATTGTACTTTTTTCTTCATGCTTGCACTATACTTTCCACCTGCAGGCCTCCTCTGCTCAGCCAGGTTGCGTGCAAGTCCTTCCCTCTGCTATTATTTCCTACTGATGAGTTTCCAGTTTCTAACAGATTTTTTTGCTCTTAGTTCATGTGTGCATGACCTTAATCTTTGTACCAATGAATTTCATTTCAGTCTCACTACTCCAGTCATCAAGATCATGCAGGGTTTTTTTTGATAATGCCTCCTAATTTTATGTCACATCAAAAAACTTCATCACAATTAAAAAATTTATCTCCTAAAGCCTTGCATTCTGTGAAAGGATCTACACTTGCATGTAGCATTAATAATATTTTTTTCTTTAACGTGGCCAGTGCTTCATATTTTGAAAGGATATAACACCATCCTTTATCAACATGTTCAAAATGCTTTCTGCCAGACCTGCAGCTCAGTTCAGTGCCCCCACATTCGGTGGGGAGGCTGACGCAGTAATTACAACCTGTCTGAACAAAGCCTCTTGCATTTTGCTGCCACATCTCATGGGCCAACACGCTGAGGAGTATCTTACATGTTTAAAATCTGTTCATGCGGGCAGGCTGCCCGAGGCACTAATTTCCAGTGTTGGGAACTATATGCAAAACTATGAACTAGCTTTAATTATACAGTTATGATATATGCATAATACACACCATCCAGGAGCAAATAATTGTTTCAGGAAACATTGGTATATTCTTTAGACTTACACGTTTGTTGTTATAGTGCCCATCACTTTCCAATATTGTTTTTCTTCTGTCCATTTTTCCTCCTTTTTTTCTATTTGCTTTTGTTATGTTTCTGTGGGAAATTTTCAGTGGGCTGGTTTGGGTTTTGCTTGGTGGGCAATGATCCAGCTCTGATACTTCAGTAGCCGTGATGGCTTAATTTGTAAACACGTGAAATCTAATTATCTTTCAAGCTTGATGGAAAACTATGGAATAAGAAGGAAACTTATCTTTTCAACACTTATTTCACTGGAAATTCTTGAGCTAACTGCGCTGGTGAAAATGGCTCCTGTGTAACCTTTTGCAGCACAGAGAAGTGGGATGTTCTGGGGACTGTGTTATGTGGGGTATGATTCGTATCAGGGTTGGGGGCAACCCGATACTCCAGATGCCCTCAGCTGAGGGGATTGCAAAGCCCCCTTCTGTTTGAATAGCCCAGAATAGCACTATGAACCATACGTTAGATGACATGCAGTGACTATTTACAGCAGCCCAGAGAATAGCCTGTGACAGACACCAGCAAGGACTTATTTTAAGCCCATATCATTTCCATGCCTGGCTGGCATTAATGAATTGCACGACGTGCCACTGTAAACAGAGTCTGAAGATCCTGGGCATGCGCTGAGATACACCGGAGCAGCAGATTTGCACTTCCACCGAACTCATCCATCTGTTTCACATCTGGGTAACAGAAAAAGGCGGATGCTTGAAGTGCCAGGCAAGGATTGATTGATGAAGTTCACCAGAGGAGTGAGTTTGGGAGAAATCTTGAGGCTGGAGACTGAGATCAGGACTGATTAAGGCACTGAATGAAGGCACAATGAGGATGCTTTGAAAAACAAAATCACCCACAGCATACGAATTAACAGAGATGCATCAGTCTTTTCCCATTTTTTTTTTATCCCTGTGGTTTTTGAGGATTAGATGTTCGTAATGCCTGCCACACTACAGGAGACCCATTTGCAGCTCAAAGAAGTGAAATGGTATCAAGTATATCAACAGCAAATTATTCCTTCTTTAAAAAATAGCCATGAGTTTTAGGCCACATATTATCATTCCATTTTTATTACATTCTCTGACTCACATTTTCTTATATATAGCAGTAGTTGATCAAATGTATAACTGAATTCTGAAAGTCTTGAGTATATGATGTGATTATGAAACTTTAATGCTTTTGCTGGTTTTGTTCATATCTTCAAAAGTCTGAGAATTTCTGAGACATTTTGTTCTTAGAATAGTTACCATCTATTTTAAAAGAGACAAGCTGTATCTTTAACAGCCCTCTTTTGATGATTCTTCTTCTGGGTTTTTCTCCTTAATTTAAAATAAAATTACTGATTCTTCTGATAAAAAAAGAGAACAAAAAATATTGAACTATTTCTCACCTTACTGATAAGCAGCTAATTAGCAACATAAACAATATTCAAAATTACAAACACAGTATGTTTAAATAAGGAATATTTATGTCTGATAGGGATTCACACAGATTGTGTATTTAAGAGCATAAGAAAAAGACAAGTTACTTGCTTGGAAGAAGACAAAGTCTGCCTTGTCTCAAGAAGGGGACACTCGCCCAGTTAAGTATAAATACCTTGGTACTGGGCAACGTGCGCAGTTTGCTGTAGGGCTCTCAGTGCCCTCAGCAGTGACGATGTTTTTATAATATGCTGAAAGGGAAAAATCTGCAGCAAAAGGAACAGCCAGTTTGGATTCAAAGAGGATTCATCAGAAGTTATAGGAGGGGGAAAAATATAAAAAAAATATATAGAATTTAAGAAAAAAAAAGTATAAATAGGATCAGGTACTTATCCTGCCTTCAAAAGTCAAGCACTGTCAAAAATCATCAGTGAAATCCAGTGAGGTAAGTTACCCCAGCTGGCACTTGCTGTTTCGTTTTACAGTCACTCTGTTACTGCACATCAGTCTTCACCAGGTATGACAAAGCCTTATTAAAGAATGCATATTACAAGAGTTCAGGATAAGTTATGTGTCTTTCAACTGTCATCAAATCCTAATTATTTCTTGGAAATATTTATTACAGTCTTTTCATGTTTTGTATATTTGAAGTTTCACTTTTTACAGGAAAAAACATTCAGGAAATAGCAGAGAGTGGGGAGAATCACAGAACCTGTTCCACTTCCGATGACTATGTAGTGAGACCCCAGGTTCTCCCTTGATTTCTTTATGTTTCCCCCAGCTGGGGGGTTGCATATGCTGATCAGCCCCATCTGTTTGGGCTGGTGGGTCCTCTGTCTCCCCACTCCTTCCCATCCCCACGGGCAGTGTCACTGGTGAGGTCCCAGGACCGTGTCCCAGCCCAGGGTCACAGTCACCAGCGGCAGGCGGCTGGTGGGAGCCCGTCGGGGCTCCGGGCACTCCAAGACAGATCCCCTCTGCCGCCAGGCTCTCTGCTTCCCAGGAGGGTCTCTCCTTTTGAAAATGAAAGTGGGGGAAAAAAGGGGGAAACAAGGTGATGCTCTTTCTCGCCATTCATTGCGTGGTGTGTTCGCGTTGTACAGTATTCTCCATGTGGAGCAGCAGGCTGGTTTCCTTCTCTGGCACCTTGCTCTACGTTCAAGGACATCCGAGGTGAAACACTTCATTATTATTCTGTCATTAGCACCGTGATGCAATTCCCAGCCCACCATCAGCTGCCAGAGCAGCGTCCTCGCTCAGCACCCTGCCAGGAATCGCAAACATGCGGGGCTGAGGCTCCTCAGCCGCCTCTGGGGCAGGAGTCCTTCCTGCTTTAAATATTGAATTTCTCTGCCATGTGTTTTCTGTATCGTTAAAACCAGGAGCAGTGATGTCAGTACAGGGCTGGGAATTTGGAAACGTACTGTTTATAACACATCGCACTGCTGTATTTTAGGCACGTTTCATCTCAGAATTAAAAACATTCCCAAACATTAAGTTTCACAACATCCGTGAATGTAAGAGAAGTGCCAGAACTGGGTTTGGATTAGGATGAATCAGCCAATCCCTTGTGCCTGCTTCCCAAAATGCTGTGGGAGGAGCAGCATGGCTGTGGGGTCCCAGCCGAGCCCTTGGTCACCCTCAGCCCACTCCCACCACCACTGGGACCGTGGAACCTGCTGCAGCTTTTGAGGATTCTTTTTAAATTTTTTTTTTCCTTTTTTTTAGCTTTTTAGGGATTCCTGATCCCTAAAGAGGGCTTTTCCCCAGCATGCTCTCAAAGCGCTTGGGGGCAGACACGATGCAGCTGTGCAAATACATAACGCGGTGATAGTGGCCCAAGCCCTGAAGGTAGATCTACTAAAATTTTATGTGTTAATTAGAGAGTGGCTGTTCTGCAAATCCTACTGCATACAAAGCAATCATGTGCTAAATTTTATTGGTATTGTAGGTGGAACCAAACTGTCTTTAAACTGCAGACTATGAAACTATGAACCCAGCCTTGGATTTTCTGCTGTGATTCAGAACCAGAACAGGGGCTGGATCACTTGACCCCATTGTGTTTGAACCGCGGGAGGTCTCCTGCGTTATACCTGAGAATTCCCACATGGAGAAAGGTTTAATGAGGGCTAAATGCCCATGTCTGGTTCAGATGTGGTGTTTTCATCTCTGCTTGGTGTTTCAGAGGTCTAGGGAGAAAAAGCAAATGCCGGTTGACCTGCTGATTGCTGTGTAAGTTGGCAGATGCGTACAAGACATGCAGGACTACCAACAGACCCTTTAACTAGCTAGCAAACATCATCATTAATTTTTTTTGCTAAATTAGAATCAAATGACAGATTTCATTGTAATTTTGGGACGCTCGAAGTAGAATCAACACCGTGGTCCTCTTGGTATTGATACGGTGCAAAAAAAAAAAAGGTGCTGGGGAGGCACTCTTGGTCAGAGAGTGTGGGGATAGGACGAGAGGTGATGGTTTTAAGCTGAA
>NW_010102002.1:0-4335 GCF_000699245.1 Pterocles gutturalis
GCCGGCGGGGAAGGAGTGTTAGAAGGAAAGGAGGGGAAGCTGCAGCCCTTACATGGGAAAATATGGGCTAATCTCCTGATGGGATGCGTGTGGTAAGAAGTGTGTGTGTGTGTCTGCATGCGAGCTGCTGATCCAGCATTTTGGTCGCAACAGTTCGGGAGCTGGTCTACAGCGGGAGTAAATGTGACCGGAGTACCAAGCAGCTCCTCCCGGCTGAGTTAGGTCAAGCGGAGAGTCAGGAGCTCCAGACCTTTCCCAGAGTGTCTTTAAGTGAGAAAGTTTTGGGGAGGGGTTGCCTTCTGGGGACGAGGAGGGATGGTGCACACAGAGACTCTGGGAGAAAGAGAGATTTCCTATTCTGCTTTTTCCTCTCCGCCCCGCAGCTTGAATAAATTCCTTCATACAGAAGACAATTTTATGCCAGATTTAAATTATGTTGGCACCAGACATGCAAAATCTCTCTAGTAATGTTTCTTTTACAGTCTTGGAACATGGCATGTGATTTAAGTACTGATCATTAATATTATTAATGCTAAATGGAAGTGAGGTTTATTGCACTCAGTCTGTGTTTACACCATTTAATAGTAACAAGTCATGTTCAGAATTAAATTACAAAGCCACTTTATTGGATTTTTTAAAATAAGACTTTCCATTTTTTCCCATAATGCAAAGCCTTAAAATCAGAACACTACTGAAAATACGTATTTTCTCAAGGGATAAAAAATGGATTGGAAAGTAGCAGCCAAGATCAAGTTTTCCATCCTAACATTTCAAGCGTATTCTTTAAGGAAAAGTGCTTCAAATAAAAAAGGTAGGTTAAATATAAGCTGAATGCTACAATGTATGCAATAATGTGCTTCACAAGGAAGACAATTAAGGCATACCCCCAAAACAGCCATGCCCCCCAACTACCTCTGGGCTGTATCCACCTAGTAGAGTATACATCTATATTAGCAGGTACTGCAGATCAATCTGATCCCATCAGTTGGTGCTGACGACCTCAACTATGTTGACGTTTCCTTAGGTTTTTCTTCAGATTCACTCCAGCCTGGGCCTATGGACTGAGTGTCCTATGGGCACTCAGAACGCATCAGATGCACTCCTGTGCCCATCTTGTGCTTTAGTTGCACCAGCATCCACTTTGTCTGCTCACCACTGCTGGGTAAAACAAAATGTGGTAGGTGAAGATGATCTGGAAATTCACTCCAAAAGTGTGCCTTTGATCAACACCAAAACATGACTGTGGATGTGCCCAGGGGGTGGCTGACGGAAAGGGAGCTGGGGTGACTTTCCCAAGGCTGAGAGCTGGAGCCTGCTCCGCTGCATACCGTTCTAGCACCCTCCCCTCACATAGGCTTTCTGCGTGGTGCCAAGCCTCCGCCCCCAAGAGAGTGCACCAGCGCTCCGGTCTTCACTGCTGCAAGGAGCTATGTACTTCTTAATGAGGGCAGACACTCTTCATTTACCGCTCTCATGCCTTCACTAGGCTCAGTCAGGTGTTTGACCTCCTGCTATTCATTTTAGCAACACCTGAAATGACAGGAATACTAAGGTAACGTTGTGACATTTGACCTGTGCTCTTGGTGTAAAGAAAGAGAAGAATCGCGTACTGTTATTAAATCCACAATTGTCTAAAGACCGAGTCTGACATTCTTTCCTTAGCCAAGGGCCTCAGTTATAATAAAACTGCAATAAATGTGTCTAAATTAGGCATGCATTGGGATTAGACATGGGTAGAAATTGCTTGTTATTTAAAATGGCTGTGGATAAACTTCTGTTTCACACGTGTAAACAGTTTCTCAGTTAAGACTGGCTTTGTAAAGCTAGGGAGAAGCAAACAAGTATGCATTTATTCATGCAATTTATCTCTTCCATGGTATATGCCAAGGTCCCCAAGTCAGTGTTTGCTTTGCTAATGGCATCTCTACAGCAGTTCATTTACTTCCCTTATATGGCCTTTACATTCGCTCCCCGAGCTGCACACTGAATTCTGCATCTCTCCTGAAGCATCTTATCTTGCCAACTGTCTCTGAATGTCCTCTCAAGCTGGCTACAAGACTTAGTAACTTGTAGGGAAATAAGCTTTATTTCACAATTTATTTTCTGGCAGAGAAGGAGTTTTGTTTTGATTAGAAACAAATTAAACACATTGTGTGTATAAGTTAACATCCAAATTCTTATTCCATTTTGTTCCTAATGTTTACAACTCAACATTCTTCAACTGTATCAATGTTTGCTGTTCCTTTCAGGGAACACTGTACTTAGAAGTATTTTTACTGGGAAAGTTATCTGAAATATTTAAATCCACATCTAACCTGTGTGAAAGGAAAAGGGAGTTATTGCATGGTGCTTCAGGATCTGCAATCTCTCTTGTAACCACAAAAGCAGAGAGACCTCCTTAGAGCAGAACGATAACAAAAGTCCTGGTCCCCAGGGTCTTGTCTATACTGAAATAGGAGCTGGTTTTTAAATTGTTTCTGGTGTTTTGAAATTTAAGAGAATTCACTCTTGAGAAAGCTTCAGAGTTGGTCAAGGGAATCTGAGCTGCAGATTCCCCACTGCTGGAACCACTGGAAGTCAGACTGGATCAAACACCCACGAATATGCTGTCAGAAAACTACCCTAGCAGGGAGATGGGAAAATACAGATTTTACCATTTCTCTTCTTCCCGATCCATTGACTAAGCTGCTGTTACAGCTGGGGCTCTACAGACTCGATGGAGCTAATCAGTGCAGCAGAATAAAGACTGAAAATCCTGTCACTGTACCTAAATCAATCCTGGCTAATATATCCATCACAGGCTCAGCCATAGATTCTTTCATTACAGCATATCCTGTAAGACAATACTCTGTCATATAACATGCTGTAGGAGAGTACCTATGTTCCCAAACCCCAAGGGAAATGGAGCGGCTAGCAAACCTCCATCTCATTCCTCAGCCTCTTGACAAGAAAATGAAAGAAGACAGTTTTTTTATCTTGCAGGCCACCATCTAGCTTTCTCTTGTGTGGTCTGCAGGAGAGTGATCCTGCCGACATGGTTCCGAGCATCTTACAAAACTGGATCTTCAGGTCATGTCTGTACTTGATTTTAAATGAAAAAAAAAAAAAAAAAAAAAAAAAAAAAAAAAGGTGTAGGCACAACAATAGACTTGAGGCTATGTACTGGGAGCAACAGAATTATTCAAATATAGTCACTAAAAACCAAACAGACTAGTACTGTTAGGGAAATAATCTGATAATTAATACATTTGCCTGAAAATAAGCCTAATCCGCAGCAGCCAGAAAAAAAAATTAAACTAAACAAGCAGAAAAAAGAGAACCCCAAGTCTAACACCTGCAAATTTCTCAAAGGAAGGTAAGAAAACAAATTCAAGTCACTAGATCCTAATATATCCATATGTTGTCTCTTGCAAGTCAAATGGTAAATTTTACAAATCCTATTACTCAGTTCATGAAGAGAACACATTTCTGAAGGACAGATGTCTTACTCGATATAGTGCTATTGTTGCTAACATCAGTCTTCTAATATCTGGACACATACAAATAACATGTCAATTAAAAAAAAATCCTTTATTATTAGCCATAAACCCTCCCTATGTTTTTCATCTTTATGAAGTTATTACTTATCATCTATTACATAAAAGCTACAAGGTGGTCTGCATTTTGTAAGGCTCTAAAATAGTAGCTACAGCAAATCAAGCTGCTGGTTTTCTCTTTGGTGTCCTGTTGCTGATAAGCCTGGTGGCTGTGGGACAGGCTGGTGAGGTTTATTTTGTGACAGCCCCGTTGCTGAAGGGAGGAATGCCAGCTCTGCCCTCACAAACGCTGCCAAGGTGATGGAGCTCTGAGATGACAGATCCCAGACCCATCCTCCTTCTACAGGAATTGGCTCAGTCCTGTACAAACTCAGGAAAAACATGTGGATTATTTCAATCCTAAATTTCTGCTGTTCTCAAGTGGACTATGAAAAGTAAGGAACGTCTGGATGATGAATGAATGATTTCCCAGTAAGAAATGCTCAGCTACTGGCAGACTGTTTTCAGTGCATATAGACCCAATGCAAATAACTAAATCGTGGCAGTTTATTTACCAAGGGAACATCCGTCTGTCTTCCCCTCGGCGCTGTTGAAGACGAGAGGAATGTACAAAGAGCAGGTCTTGCCACGGTGTCTTCTTGTGTACTTTGTGGCAAGAGAAATGCGATTGTTTAACGACACATCCAACAATAAGAAGATTATTTTCTCTTTTTAACTTAAAGCCTCAGTTAGGGATCGGCTTTCAGCAGAGTGCCACATGTTACAGTCCGGGCCAGAAGCGTGCCGGAGCCCGGGTCAC
>NW_010102003.1:0-489 GCF_000699245.1 Pterocles gutturalis
TGATTCCAGCTGGCCAAGTTGTGGTTTCACCAGTTGTCTTTCCTGTTGCATGATGATTTCAGTGAGTAGTGCTTGTTTTGCATAGAGGTAAAGTTGCATTATTGTGGTAGCATAATGTGTCTTCCGAGTTGCTGATGTACTGAAGGATGATGTTGCCTTTGAGCTGATACTTTGTTGACTGGGTCTGTAGTTAAGCTCCATATTGCCCATGGCCATTAGAACCTTTTATGTTTCTTCAAATTATACAGGATGAGCACAGAAATCTCTTTGCATGGGTCCATGTTGTGATCCTTGTCCTCAGTAAGGAGAAGTTGTGGTGCAACTTTTCTTTCCATTGTGTCTATCTGCAAAGGGAGCTTTCCTGTTGCACAGTGGGTGACCAGGGTGAAGACTTCTGTCTGTCTAGAGACAGGGCAGATGAAAAAGTTTGCTGTGGTATGATGTGAGATATCTGAAAGATAGGATCAAAGTTTCAGTTTGTCCCAGTTG
>NW_010102004.1:0-357 GCF_000699245.1 Pterocles gutturalis
ATATAAATAAATACATATACAAAATAAGGCATT
Organism: Pterocles gutturalis; assembly: GCF_000699245.1. Lineage (NCBI taxonomy): Eukaryota > Metazoa > Chordata > Aves > Pterocliformes > Pteroclidae > Pterocles > Pterocles gutturalis. The sequence continues at coordinate 34 of NW_010102004.1, forward strand.
ACTTTCCAGAGAGATGTTACATTTCACAGGCCACCTTTCCTTATCCAGATTTCATCGTCGTAAATAATTTGTCATGAAGTTCAGTAAACAATCAGCCACCAAAAAAGTCTTCCTTAGGTGAAAGCATCACATAGCAGAACAAAACCAAATCACTTCTCTTCCAATTAAAAGGATATCATGGCAGACAGTTGGATTAAATGTCTAAACCCAATGGTTCTTATTTTATGCTTAGGTACATCAAATCATTTGTACCAAAGTCAAAGCAAGCAACAATTGTGTGCAGCATAAATGAAGCACAGGGTTCTCAACACCTCGGGCCACGTC
>NW_010102004.1:388-3052 GCF_000699245.1 Pterocles gutturalis
CCCCCCCCTTGTCAACATGGTTTTGAACAGGAGTTCCTCATACAGAATATGTGCTTTGGGAGAGTGCACCAAGACAACACAGAATAGATACAGCTTTTCAAAATAAATAAGCAAATAGAAAGGGCATTAATCAAATGTCAAAATTTTTGTCTGTGAATATTCTGTATTAGGGCGAGCAGGAAACAAGAGGAATGTAAGCCCTGTTGCATAAACTGAAGCAAAGGACAGACAGAAGGATGCTTTACCGAGAGCTTCAGTGCAACTGTTATCCTTTCCAGTGGCATAATTCAGGGATGGGTATATTAGAAATACCAATTAAAAAAATAATTTATAAAAAAGGTATTATCTTGGTCTTTGCAGTTACTTCAAATAACAAAACTTATTCTCTTCTGGAAACACCACCTTCACTCCACAAATTCATTTCTATTATATAGAATAAGTCAGTGTGTATGCATATGTATCTACACATATTTGTAAATCATTCCATATCCTTACATTCTCTTTGCATACAGAAGTATACACCAGAATTAGTATGTAGTATTTGGTATTCACATGTTACATTTAAATAAAGTTTATTAAAAAACAATTATATTAAATACAGACTAACAGAATATTCATAATATATTTTACAGGAAAAAATAGCTATGTCTTTATTTTAGAAATATGTTTCTTTAAAAAGTTCTTTGAGATTTTTTATAAAACTTTTTACCCGTGAAGATAAGTTTCCCGTCAGACCTGTAAAAAAAAGCTTAACCTTTAAATCCTTGTGGTTTTTTCTGTTTTGTTTTCTTTAATACTTTTACAAGCATACAATCTATAAATTCTTTTAAAATTAAAAAAATAGTGTCTTTCGGGATCAAATTGGTCACAGGCCATTCTTTAAAAAGTCAGTGGAGACTCCCTGAATCCATTCTGAAGTGCCTTTTGTTTTTTTCTCTCTCTCTCTGGGTATCAATAGTGCAGGTTTAGGTGGGAATTCCGAGCTCCCTACGTTTCCTATAGGAAGCCTGGCACGTGTGGGTGGCGGGGTGCAGCTGCAGCAGCGTCCGCAGAGACTGCGACTCCCCATCTGCCTCAGGAGGCAGAGCTTCTTACTCCACGCACAACACAGTCCACAGTGTTTGCCCAGCCCCTCCAAGGTCTCTGTGAGGTCCAGCGGCCACGCACAGATGCCAGAAGAGCTGGCACCCAGCCCTCATTTGCTTTCCAAGTTATAGCAGTGGACATCTCCTTTCCCCTTCCCATCATAGCCAGGAAGGGGTTGTCCGTATTTATCCACGCACCAGCAGTAACCTCTCTTTCGGCCTTTGGATGGGCGACACTGAAAGAGAGTAAAAGACCCAGTTAGCATTATTTTCATTTTCTCGGCTCTTAGTGTTATATAAGCACGTATTCCTGCTCATTTGATAACTGCACGTCCACATCCTGACCATATCATAGAATCATAGACTCATTAAGGTTGGAAAAGACCTCAAGGATCATCAAGTCCAACCCAACACCACCTAACTCACTAACCCATGTCCCCAAGCACCACATCGACACATTTCTTGAACACCTCCAGGGATGGTGACTCCACCCCTTCCCTGGGCAGCCTGTTCCAATGCCTGAGCACTCTTGCAGTGAAGAAATTTTTCCTAATATCCAGCCTAAACCTCCCCTGGTGCAACTTGAGGCCATTTCCTCTTGTCCTATCACTTGTTACTTTAGAGAAGAGGCCAGCACCCACCTCACCGCACCCTCCTTTCAGGTAGTTGTAGAGAGTGATGAGGTCTCCTCTCAGCCTCCTCTTCTCCAGAATAAACACCCCCAGCTCCCTCAGCCGCTCCTCGTCAGACCTGTGCTCCAGACCCTTCCCCAGCTTCGTTGCCCTTCTCTGGACCTGCTCCAGCACCTCAATGTCCTCAAGCAGAATATTTACTACCACTACAAAGTATTACAAGAAAAGCTTACCTGCTCTGCCCATCAACCCCTTTGGGTCTAATTACTCCATAATACAACTGCTCTGAGAACTAACAGAAAACAGCCTTACAAACAACTCCCTATTATATTAGGCAGCACACCTGCCCTCTTTGGATACCAGGACTACTTATAACAGTACAGGCTGACGACTGGGACCCATCTTTGGAAAAGAATGTTAACAGATTTGTTCTATGCTAAAGCACAAGTCTGGCAAAGACAGCCACTGCAGTAATAAACTCCCTCGGCTTGCATCTGTTTGCTGGAGGAATTTAAATACTGTCGTTGACATTTATTAACAGATACCTAATCCTACTGTAATGGAGTTATCACTTCAACAACTGGTAGGTGTGCTAGAACTTTACATGTATATTTTCCAATAAATAAGGTTGCTTATCACAGAATGTCAGAGATTGGAAGGGACCTGGAAAGACCACCTAGTCCAATCCCCCTGCTGGAGCAGGAACACCTAGATCAGATCCCACAGGAACGCATCCAGGCGGGCTTTGAATGTCTCCAGAGAAGGAGACTCCACACCTAATCAATGTTTATAAATACGTGAAGGGTGAGTGTCAGGAGGATGGAGCCAGGCTCTTCTCTGTGACGTCCAGTGATAGGACAAGGGGCAATGGGTGCAGCTGGAACATAGGAGGTTCCACTTGAATATGAGAAAAAACTTCTTCATGGTGAGGGTGACAGAGCACTGGA
>NW_010102004.1:3129-12670 GCF_000699245.1 Pterocles gutturalis
GATTCTCCTTTCCTTTCATTTTCTGTGTGGCTCTATATACTTTTTTTTATATATATATACACTATATATACTTACTGTATATGCTTATATACTAGTCTATAACCTACCTCCATTTTGGAAGCTGTCTGGTGGAATTTACCAGCAATGCTGACCAACCTGGAACTACCATTAGTAGTAAATACTAAGTAAATACTTCTCTCCCCAAGGAACCGGGAATGGTAAAAAACAGACTAAAGGAGATGACACGCTGCAGGCTGCATTCAGTATGCAACCCTGGACGCAGTTACATATTGTGAACCTCTCGAACCCTGAAAGGTTTTCACCCACTCAAAAGATGTGTCTCCAGGACACAGATTATCTCACTAGGTTTGCAATGGTCAACTATCAATGCCAAGACATAGCCTCCATGTCTGCTCAAGTTTGGAGATTTGGCGATAACAGGATTTGCTGCAAATGCTAACAGAGGTGGATGTTTAGTCGGGACATACTTACAAATGAGGCGGTGACACAAACATACCGAGCTTTTCAAAGACTGAGGTTTCATCTGTTGCATTGTCAACATGAAGGAAGATAAGTGGCTTCAGTCTAGCCTATGGCCCTCAACACTGTTAAAGGCTATCTTGCAATCACAGTGATTGCTGCCCCTGAGATCACACAGCAATTCAAGTATTTCAGAGGTTCAGGCTGGTGCAAATCAGGTAAACTTTGCCACTACCACTCAACTGCTTGTTCTCCAGAGTCTAAGAAGTGTGTTCCCATCTCCCACATGAGGACTTGGCAGTGGCTCACAAAGCTCAGTGTCCTTTCCACATGCGAGTGAGTACACAAGGGCTTCGAGAGCTGCCCAGTGTGCCCGATCCTTTCCACAACTAGTTCAGGACCTCAGGCAAAAGGGTGGTATTTCAGCCAGAACTGTGAATACGGGTCACTCCTGGGACAGCCTGTACCAGCACACTGGCCCCTGAGCAGGGCAGACAGTCTTTGCTAGCAACTCGTTAGAGAGAGATGGGAGCAGATCACACATGAGAAACAAATTTCTGAACAAGTTTTCATCTTCTTCATTTTATTTTAGAGTAAATGAAGTAATGTTAATCACCATAGTTGCAAATTAATCTACCCTTGTGATATATTTTTAAGTAACAAGCCAAATGCATAAATAATACAATGCTTTCTCTTCTCTGCATTTGCAGTCCTGCGTTAGCCCTATGCAAACAGACAGCAGCAGGATGACAAGATGAAGCTTAAAGTAAATATCAGCTTATTTAGGAGAGGGCAAGAAGTTCAAACCTACTGAGAGAACAGCTACATTAATGATTTGCTAAACTATGTGGTAAGCTGCATTTGAGTTCTAGTTACCTGTTCAGCTTGTTTTCTGCACTAAAATCTTCAGAAGTAAGTTTTACAATTTACTTTTATTGTCTCAAAAGCCTAACTAAGACTTGCATGTATTCTCCAGGATTTCCATTACTAGCTGCTCAAAGTCCACCAATGTCAATGGGAAATTTTCCTTCAATTTTAGTGGCAACTGGACTGGACCCTAGCTAAAGTGATAGTAACATTTAGTGACTTAAACTCATGCTCAAAACTGAGGAATTAATAAACAACAGCCTCTGCATAATTTAAATATTACAGAAAAGGAAACTGAGGCAGCAGTTCTGGAGTTGTTTTTCCCAAGAGAGCAGGGACAGATGGAGCACGAATTGGAGCACAGGGCTTCTGGCTGCCAGCCTGGTGCTCCGGCAATGAAACTACACTTCTACTAATAATAGTAACACAGCCTCTCCTTTTAGAAGTACTATATGAACTATGTTACTCAACTCTCACTGATCCATACGCTTGCATCACTCTCAAAACAAATGATCAATTAAAGTTATCTCATATTTTTGGAGGTTTTGATTGCTCTTTACGCTTGCATAATCAGTTTTCGGAATTAACTACAACATGAAGTTAGTCTGCAGGAACATCTTCCCTACTAATATTTTATTTCTTCTAGACAACCCATTTGGGAAAATGAAACCCTCAGATCATTATACAGCTGAAGTAGTAGTTTCTCACGCTCTGTGAGAAACCAATTCACCTTTTCCAATCTGTGATTTTGTACTACCTTCTCAGCCATGCTGTCAATAGTAAAGCACTTCTGATTCAAAAGTGATGCTTTTATCCTGGAGCAGCTAGCTCACATTCCCTGCAGAAGTGGTGGACGGTTTATATAGAAAAAAAGATACATAAATATCCATTCTTCTGAATTTTGTACTCCACATACATTTCAAGGCTTTGCCCAGCTCTTCTGTATGACTTCAGAAGTCCAAAAAGCTGGAAAACTGCCCAAGCAGTGGAGCCAGTAATTAGTTCTGATAGAAACACCAGCTGCCACCTTCCATGCCACCTGCCCCTCTCTCTTCCACAAAGAAGTGCCGCAGAGGCATTTGCGGGGCACAGCAAAGCATACGGTATCCCACTGAATTCCTGGGCAGCCCAGAGGTCTCCATGGAGCTACAACTGTGGTCTCCCAGAAAAGACTGCAGACAGCATTGACATATACTTCAGGCCGTTTTGGCTCTCGCTAAGCCCAGCTCTGTTTTCGGTGGAACAATGCCAGCTCACATTTCAGCGAGAACCTGGCTCTGGTATGCAAATATGGGGCAATTCTAGTAATTGCCCCATAGAATAATTCTAATTTCATCAAATTTTTTTTTCCATGCTTGAGGCAGAAACATGCCTGTATCAAGCTATTCCATGTAAATATACCTGTATACCACAGCTGAATCGTTCCAGCTTACATGTGTGATTTATCAAGACAGAGAATTTTAATAGGTCTGATTTTTAAGTTTTATATATAAACACAAGGTGTGAAATATTTTTCATGTTATACCCTGATCAATAAGTTTCTGTCCTTAAAATTTTTCACATATTCAAATTACTCCACATGGTTGACCCTGAAAAGTCCATTTCTAGATATCCACAAATGTCCTGAAAAATATCTGCTTTCAACTTGATTGGAAGAGCAGGTGACCAGGAAGGCACAATATACTAACGTGTGAAGTGCCTCCTGAATGAGTTTTAATGGTTTCCAGGTTGATCATAATTTATCGAATTCCTACCATCACATACCTGTTCTATATTATCATGCTAGGCAGTGGTTTCAGCAGCTATTTCTGGAATTAAAAACGCTTAGCTCACCCTCATTTTTTGATGGACTTACTGTTTATTTCCTAACCTATTCTGAATTTTGTTGTCACAACAGAATATAACTGAATGCTGCTAATAACAGCAATGAAGAAAATTAACAAAACAGCCTAGCATTCTGTTAATTAGATTAGACACCTGCTCACAGTACCTAAAATATCCGACCTACATGTTGATGCTCCAAAAAGAAAACCAAACACACACAATTGTGGCATTGCCTTGTGGACAGTGAATTCAGGCTGGACAGGACTCACTTCTCAAACGGATGCTTTTTTTTCTAGCAGGTATTCATAGAATCATAAAGGTTGGAAAAGACCTCAAGGATCATCAAGTCCAACCCAACACCACCTAACTCACTAACCCATGTCCCGAAGCACCACATCGACACGTTTCTTGAACCCCTCCAGGGATGGTGACTCCACCACTTCCCTGGGCAGCCTGTTCCAATGCCTGAGCACTCTTGCAGTGAAGACATTTTTTCTAATAAATTCTATAAGGCAACAAACTCAACAAGGTAATTCTACAAGGGCAACTCAAATACATTATTTTTTTGTACTTTTTTTTTCATGCGTGAGGAGCAGCCTGCTTCTGTAAGCCCCACATGTGAAGGCCTGTTCCAAGAGTTGACTGAGGTTCGTTTACAGGAGAAGCGCTCCAATTGCATTTCATGTAAAATACTTACTCACAGAGATTCCAGTTGTGGGTGTCTCCTACAAGATCCCAAGTTGTCTCAAACTACCATTGAAACTACTGGACCTGTGTAAATTGGCATAGTGATTGACAAGGCTGGCCAGCTATGAAAGTGCCCCTTCATTCTCGATGTTTGCTGACTCGACAGGCTGTTGCACATAGTGCAGGAATCTTTCCAAAAGCAGTTTGAAAGTCTCCAAGCAGCATGGGACACTATGCAGAGGGCAGAAGTGTGTCTTTGCTCCCTACCAACACCTTATTCTCATAAATCAACTTGTAGAAACAAAGACTAGGTAAGTGTATTATGTTTTTCATGTTTCCTTCCACCCCTCTCCCGTATTTCCTTTTTTTTTTCTGCCTCAGTGTCAGAAATTGTGACTGAACTTAGAGTCATCCGTTAAGGAACATTACTAAGTGCTTACTGTGGATCCGATTTACTACATACATATGCCAAAAACTGCATGCAAACCGCCACCTTTTTGCTTACAAAGCAAAAACCTCAGTCTGAAGATAGATGAAAGGAAGTTCTACTTAAAGTAAATACCAATCTGAGGTCTTCTAGAATACCTAGACAAGGGAAAGGGCTATGGTATGCTTGTGTGCCTTGAACGCAGTTAAATGATGCGCTGTTCTAGAGGAGCTAAGCAGATGCTCTTACAGCACAGGCACAAAACACAGTCCTAGCCTCACTCCACATAGCAGTAGGACAAACTTTTTGTCTTCTGAACAAATGCAGACCAAGATGTGTGCATTGCTCTCTGCTATTTTACATGCAGCGGGACAGGAATGACACAGGCTTCTCAAAACTCCAGACAACAAAAAAAGAAACTCTGTCTCTGCTTGGGAGTTGCCACTACCTGCTCGGGAAAAGCTGGGAAGCATAGACAAGCTCAGCATCATGCACCGAAGGTCAAAAAGCACAGTCAATGCTGGGCTGATCATAGAATCATAGAATCATTAAGGCTGGAAAAGACCTCAAGGATCATCAAGTCCAACCCAACACCACCTAACTCACTAACCCATGTCCCGAAGCACCACATCGACATGTTTCTTGAACCCCTCCAGGGATGGTGCCTCCACCACTTCCCTGGGCAGCCTGTTCCAATGCCTGAGCACCCTTTCAGGGAAGAAATTGTTTCTAACATCCAGCCTAAACCTCCCCTGGCACAACTTGAGGCCGTTTCCTCTTGTCCCATCACTTGTTACTGTAGAGAAGAGGCCAGCACCCACCTCACTGCACCCTCCTTTCAGGCCGTTGTAGAGAGTGATGAGGTCTCCTCTCAGCCTCCTCTTCTCCAGACTAAACACCCCCCGCTCCCTCAGCCGCCCCTCGTCAGACCTGTGCTCCAGACCCTTCCCCAGCTCCGTTGCCCTTCTCTAGACCTGCTCCAGCCCCTCAATGTCCTTCTTGATGGCAGAAGGGAAGGCTGGAAACTTCACTCCTATTGCAGATGCCCCACCTGACACTGACAGCTTAATGCAGAGCTCCAGGGAATACCCGAAAGGGAAAGACTACTTCTAAGAAAGCTGGAAGCCAAAAAATGGAGAGATACCATTCCTAAAATAAGGTTGCCTGGTCAGAAGTTAGTTCACTGTCTAGTGAACTTCCAAGCAATGAGCTGCATTAGCTAGTACCACAGAGTCAGCCACTCCTTTGGTTACCAGAGGTAGAGAGGTTGACTCGTGTAAACCCAAATGGGAGAGACAAGATGGTACACAACAAAATCTGTTCTTACAGAGGGTTTGCCTTGAGGAAAATCTTAAAAGAAAAACTTGTGAATTCAGGAAATTTTTGAACTATACCAAGAAACACATTTGGAGGCAGGTGAGTAACTAACCACTGGAATTAGATGGGATGCGCACACTAAGCAAAGAACCTGGCACATCTTGCGCTTCCCCAAGTCCCCGAATGAGCTTCAAGGGCAGCACCGAACAGGGAATGCTGCCGTAGCTCAACCCGCCACAGCTAAAGCATAAATGCCTGCAGTTTAGGTCTGCATTTGTCAAGAAAGGTCACAACCCCAGTACCAAAGAGGGCTGAGAAGCTATCCCTGCTGCAGAGTAACTACTACATGTATCACTTTCACGATAACATGACCTGGATTTTGGAAGTGATCTGTGTAGCACATAAAGGACAGATATATGCCTTTCTCAAGTTGCTTTTTGTAATATGATCCAGTGCAGTTCTTCTAGGAACTCTCAAGCAGCTATTTACAATTCAAAGCATTGATCTATTGCAGTCATATGGTGGCTGCAACATTTAGCTCTGCGGGTTGTTACAGAGGCAACTGCTTTTTTTAAACCAAAGGGTATTAGTATCTAGGACACCAGCCAACCCATGTGTGATTGGGTATGAAGTTTTTCAAATGAATCTGTTGTCATGACCAAAAGAAAATAAAAACACTGTCCTTACTTGACAAGGTTCAGCACTATCAGATCAGGTCCTAAAACTGGAAATGAACTAGTTCCTCAGTAAAATGACACATCATGTACCCTGCTAGCAACATCCTTCAGCGAAAGATGCAGAAAAGGCAAAGTGCATTAATTGAAATGATCGATCAAGAGTCCGTACTCACTTGCTTTTTCTTGTAGAACCCTTTCTTGTCACAATTTGGAATATGAAAACCCCTGGGACTCAAGACATTCAGGATCTTTAGGTGGTTTAAAGTGTCTTCCATTTCTCTACGGCAGGGACCCTGTTAACGAGCACGTTTTAGAAAACACACGTGAAACTTCATTCCCAAATGCTCTTTTTCACACAAGAGTTAATAAACCTTTAAGAAGCAAGAAGCACAAACCCAAACAAATCCATTAAAACAAAGGGATAGCTGCATATGTCAAAAGGCAGACCATTCACAGAGAAAATTCTGACTTCCTGCTTTACTTGGGATAAACACTGAAGGCTCCGTGCTATGCTGAGGTGCAGACTGGCATTTCCAGTTGAAATCACCACCAGATATACCTACAGGAAGGCTTCATCAGTATGTAAATCAATCACATATAACATAACTTATATTTGGAAAAGCTGGCCTTGCACCAAGTGGGAAAAGAAGGCGGCAGGCAACAGGAAATCCACCACTTGGTAGATACTCCCTAATGCTATTTAGTTTTTGAGATCCCGCTGGATTTTAAAGCTTAAATGAAATTTAGTTGAAAACAAGCAGTTTGGCATAGGATACGTATAGATAAAATACTGCAACTTTGGACAATTCCCAATTTCAACTCGACCAAATGGATGCAGCCATTCAAAGGAGTCATTGCACACAACATTCTCCATAAGTATGTTTTGCCTCACTTTCTCCATCTGCAAAAGGCCGACAACGTAGCGAGGATTAGCTCTAGGACAATGAGCCAAAAAGAACTTCCAGGAGCACTTTTAAGGGCATGTTTCAAACGCCAACGAATTATTTCTCACTGCAGCCCTTGAGGGTAGGGAGTAAAGCACGACGAGCCCCAATTTGCAGTCAGAAAACCAGGAGCGGAGGAGTTACATTTTGCCAAAGGTCAAAAAAGGCTGTCACTGTGGGATCGGGATTCAACAGTCACAGCCTACAAACTCTGTGCTTAGCTACACTCCTGGCTGGGCACATGACTGACTCAATCCACGAGCCTGCTTCTTCAGCAGAGTCCTGAAAAATTTCCTTTCCATGGCTGCATGGGTTTAAAATGTTTAAATTGCTGTATCAACACAAAGACTCATTTGGTGCAATTTTTAATTAGTGAAGTAATGACATACTATCAAGTGCCAATATTAAGGGTTTGCTCTCTCCCTTTCATGGGAGTGTCTGAAAGTATTCCAACTCCACAGTTCTACTGGAGTTTAAAATTGATTTTTTTTTTTTGTTAGCAAAGACTTTCCTTGTTGCTTTCATATGCTTTCATTCAATATCAATCTCACAAGCCCTAAAAACACTCTTTAAATTGTTGTTCTTACTGGCAGTTCCTTAAAAAAAATAAGCTTTTCAGACACACTGACTGTAAATCACACACAGTCAAAGATTTGGTCCCAAGTTAGGCATACAAAAAGATCAACATTTTTTTTTTTTTTAATTATTATTTTGAAGCACGCTTCCAAAGTCAGAGAGACCAGTACCAAAAGCTAACGTGCAGACACAGCTAGAAGGACATTTGGTGACAAAGGCACCTGTCCCCAGTGGACTTATTTCTGGTTCTTACGGACACCAGCAGCCTTGGTAAGTTGGTGCGCCTTTGCGCATGGGTCCTAACTAGCAGGTAAGTGAAACGTTCATCCTAGTTAAGACTCTATTTCCTCAGAGCTACCAAAGTTCATTCTCTACTGAAGGCATTTTTGGTAGGAGGACATGCTGCAAGGCAGATGCTGAAGTGTTTTTACTAGATGGATGGACACCAGTGCCAAACTAAACATGCAGCTTCACCAGCTTTCCTGTGTTAACTTAAGAGGCCACACTCTCTTCAGGCACAGCTTTCCACCTCATACAGGTTTCAGAATCTTCTCTTGAAGATGGGAAGCCATGTCTGGTTCACCACGACTGTTTTGATGAAACACCAAAGGATATCCAGACATATTTTTTTTAGGCCATCTGGCAACAGGCACAAGGATAACCGCTGGGATATCAGCCAGGACGTCCAGGAAGGAGAATTATTCTCCCCTCAGATTCACTACATTCTGGTTGTCCTGCAAATCCACTGGACACAGTCAGTAGGAAGCAATGGCAGCTCATGTGCCCGTGAGCCTTTGCATTTAGGCAGTGGCACTGCACAAGTGGAGGCAGTGTTCCGCAGGTCATACAAACCGTGACTGATCAGTCAAGATCTTAATCCTCAACCCAGCCTAAGTTTCTCTCCCTTGATTTGCGCCGTGGAGCGTGAGCACAGCGCCACTACACTGAATGTGAAACATCTTTATTTTCCCCAATAGTGCTGTTTGCTATCAACTTTAGTGATGACACTATTAAACCTGCCCCAAGTCCACTCACACAAATGCCTGATAATTACATGGTGGGAAAAAGAGCTTTCGCTTTCTAAGGAATGACTTAGTGAAAATCACTTCTATCAATGTAAACATCATTGCTTTAGGCCTCTGTGTTTTCCGAACATGATCTGATCGGTCTGCTGATTGCTTGCACTTGCAGTTCCAATAGTTTTACCGGTTACACAGCCAGAAAGCCCTAAATGGCTAAAACAATTATCACCGTTTCGCTATTTATCTTCTTGTATGCACAAGAAGATACATGCACACACACACACACACACGTGAACACTCATAGGCTGGGAAATGCCTTTCCATTTACAAAAGTACTTACATATTCAGTCTCTTGTTTGGATTCAGAAGAGAAATTCAGCGTATCTGTACTCTGCGAATCATATTCCACTTTATAGCGCTGCGTATTTTTGGCTTGTACTTTCCTGATGATATCGATTTTGATATGTGGTGGATGTGATTTGGAATCTGGCACCCTGTGAGAGCTGGGGATGGCCTGATTTTCAATACTGCTGGTGCTCCGGTCTTCTTCTTCTGAATCACTGGAATTTCCTTTGAGAAGAACAAATGCAGTGAAGAAACAATGTTAATCAACTGCCAGCTGCATCTGGAAGGGCAACAAGCCACCAGATTAGTCTACGTGCTTAACTTTCCTTTACAAAATAGCAATTGACCTGGGTTAAGCTGAGACAGAGTTGACTT
>NW_010102005.1:0-962 GCF_000699245.1 Pterocles gutturalis
GCCGGGCTGCTCGAGTTTCGGAGCGAGAGCGTCAAAAACTCAAACAAAACAACAAAAAGGGATGACAGGAGCCGGGAAGGATGGCAATCACAGGAACGAGCCAGTTTAAGCACACTCACCCCACTAATTTTCTCTCTCCGGGCTTGCTTTTTTTTTTTTTTTTTTTTTAACCTAGTTAAAAATAGACTTCTTTTTTTCAGCATAAAATAGAAAAAGAATTTAAAAATGAGGCATGCATACCAATCAGCACGTTTCATAACTACGTCTCTGTGACAAAGCTAAATCCCAGTAAAGCTGTCGCTCGCTTTTAGTGTGTTCTGGCAGCTGCTAATTTGGGAGTTTGCTGAACTCGAGATTATATCAACTTCTCAATGTTCTTTCTTCGTAGATTTCTGCCATTCTTCTGTTAATGCTAAGTAAGTAATAACAGAAACAAGATAGGGAGACAATTTTTACTGGGGGAGGATGGAGGATTATGCAAAAATGTATGAAAAATGTTTTCTGACACCCTTTTAAACAGCGCGAAATGTATCTTGGCGCTCGGTTGTTGTTCTAAAAGGAGTATTACTCGATGTAGCTCCCATCAGATTCAATGCAAATTTTCCTCTTGACTCTATTTGTTATGTTCGGGTACCGTCATCGCTTCCAAAAAAAAAAAAATAAAAATAAAAAAAAAAAAGGCGGTAGGAAACTAGGACTTTCCAACTTACTCTTATCAGCTCGAAGCATTCCCAGTTAAGGTAAATCGTTTAGCTTGGGCTTCTCCTTTATTATTCTCCGTACATTCTGGTATTTGCTGATATACATCTGCCAGGGTGGATCTCAATGAAAGTGGAAAATACGACAGAAAAACTACAAATTCTTTTCCTGCCAGGGTGACGTAAACGATCATTCCTAGCACTTCTCACGTGACAAGCAAAGCCCAAGAAATATGGAGCCCTCGCTCCTTCCTAAAACCAGCG
>NW_010102006.1:0-272 GCF_000699245.1 Pterocles gutturalis
TCTAGAGGGTCTGTTTCTATGCCTCCCAGCTGAGAACAGAAACTGGGTCCATCCTCCTCCTTGGTGGGTTTGTAGGTGATGGGGGGGGTCTGGAGGGTGGGGAGCCCCTGGGGATGCCAGGAGCACCCCCAGTTGCACGTTGGGGGGTGTGCAGCCTGGGGAAGGGGATGGCGCTGACCCCCCCAGGCTGGGCAGCAGGTTGGGGGGCAAAGGCGGGGCTGTGGGTCACATCCTGCACAGGGCAGGAGAAGGGGCTGGGGGATGGAGCAGGG
>NW_010102007.1:0-249 GCF_000699245.1 Pterocles gutturalis
CCCCCCCAGTCCATGCTGGAGTGGCCCGTAGCTGCTGGGGGAAGCTGCAGGCCTTTGCTTCGGCAGGGCCAAGGGATAACGAGGGTTTTAGGAACCAGTGAGGATCTGGCAGCTCTGCACCCCAGGGACCCCAGGGCAGGGGTTTGGGGTGATGCTGCTGTGGGAGTGGGTGGCAAAGGGCTGCCACACAGCTGGTCCCCCCCCCGGACAGCCTGGTGTCCCCTCTTGCAACCTGAGGGCCAACAACTC
>NW_010102008.1:0-1402 GCF_000699245.1 Pterocles gutturalis
TTTAAGTTAACTTTAACCCACGACAACCTCCCACTGCTGCTGGTTCAGCTTCCGCAGCTGCTGGAGCTCCCATGCCTGCTGCTGCTCCCATTTGGACTGTAGCTGTTTGGCCAGGAGCCACCAGTCCCGCTCGGCCACCTCCTTCAGCTGGCGAGTTTCAGCAGTGAAGCGGTGGCACAGCTCTTGGGAATGGAGTCGCTCAGCCTCCAGCTCAGCCCGCAGCCTCTCCAGCTGCTGCTTGTGCTCATCCCTCTGCACCGGGCTCCAGCAGGGCGAGGGGCAGCTGCGCACCACGGGCCCCCGTCCCACACCAACCCAGCTCATGGCTGCAGGGATAGCAACCAAACCCCACCACCAACAGCCACCAACGTCGCGCATCGCTCCCTCTCAGCAGTTGCTGCCCCCTTGCCCATGCAGGAGTGGAGACGGTGTCTGCCATCAGCCAGGGGTGGTCAAGTGTGGCCTTATAGATGTGTCCTGGTCCCCAACACACACAGTTTGTGTCATCTAATGCCATCTCCTATGAATGTGCCATTGTGTTCATCATCTTGTTGAGTCCTTTTGACTGGACTGTCTGGGAACATCATGAGACATTTTGGTTATTTTGATTGAAAATTACACCTTCTGGGGTGTAAGAGCCTCAAAGTCCACGCCCTCAAAGTCTGCTGACAAACTGCATCACCCTGGGGCCCCGTCACCTCCTGGAGTCCCCTGTGTCAGGAACGGTGGTGCTGGGACAGATGCTGGTGCCTTTGGGGAGCTGGTGGCCTTGACATGGTGGCTGCGATGGGGTGGGCCTTAGCTCCGGGACTGGCTGACCCCAGCTGCATTGTTTGGTTTCAGCAGCCCCACGTCAGGGACTTTGTGTGTAGGTGACACTGGGGAGGTGTATGCTCACAGTCCCTGGGGCCTTGCGACCCCCTCCCAGTGCCCACAAGGTCCTGGCTGCCTCTCTGGGGATGAGCCAGGGCAGTCACAAGGGACAGCCCAGGGCAGCTCCAGCCCTGCCACCCCTCTGGGGTTTCCCCCAGTGCCCCCAGCATGCCAGGAGCCCCTGCATCGAGCAGGGACATGGGAGGGAACTGAGGAGAACACATTTTCTGAGGGAATCCTTTGTCTTTGGACAAAGGGTGCAGAGGTGACATTTTATGTGGAAGCAATTGTGAAATAATGAAGGTAATTATACTGTATGAAAGGAAGTTTTAAAGAAAATCTAAATCATTCATAGTTAAAGCTTCCTTTTTATCTTCCAGAGTCGCCTTTTCAGGGACCAAAGCCACAGTTTCAAGAATCAGTGTCCAATCTGGAGGCTCCAAAGCCTCATTCTGATCCTCCAAAGATGCATTTTTAGGGTGCAAAGCCTTAGGTTTTCATATCAAAGCATCATTTGAGGGCACAAAAC
>NW_010102009.1:0-27135 GCF_000699245.1 Pterocles gutturalis
AAAAAAAAAAAAACCAAACCACAGTCATTTAGAGCAGCCTGAAGATGCTGAGATGGCCAAGCTCATTAGCCAGGGTACAAGAGTGCTGAGTATCGAGCACACAGCACACAAGACAGGGATCAATTGATTCCTTCCTCCCAGCAGCACACAGACCAGCAAAACAGTTTCACAAACACATAAAATGCTCCTTCTCAGACTGGCCCAGTGACAAACCTTAACATACACGCAACTTAAAGGCATCAGTTTGGGAAAGATCCTCTTCCCAAAACCACAACTGTGTATTTGGTTATAAAGTTTGCTTTTCATAATCTGCTGCTGTTAGGAACTTAACACAGCAACAATAATTTATATTCCAGGGTTAACAGAAAATACCAGAGTCTCCAGTGCAAGTTCTAAAGTTTTCAGTGTTGCAAATATAAGCAGTGTACCCTTCTTGTGCCCAATGCAAACATCACGTGAGTGTTACACTGCTGGGCTGTGGAACAAGCAGGAGAGGCAGCTGTGGCTGCAGGGAGACAGGTGATTTATTAGTGCGTGCTCAGAACCAATATGCAAAATCCAACATGACTTCTATGCGAAATTACACCCCTTGTAATCCTGGAAATGTGTAAAACACAGCATGTGAAACAGAGACAGTATTGGTCTCGGTTTTGGAGAAGTTAAGCAACTGCCTGGTTTCTTCAAAAGGCCTGTAGGATCCACAGATCTTTTTTTTCCTTCCTGAAATAATCAGATCAGAGACTTAAATCTATCACAGACTTCTCGCACTATGAACTCTACTCTCCAAAAGTATCGACATCCTTGTCCTTGTCATTGCTCAGACAGATAAAAGAGCTACATAATAAAAAATTAACCCACTGCTAGCAATAGTTGCAAAGTCAATTTTTTACCTTGATCGTATCTCCCTAAAGAAGGAAGCACTGCACTTTAGAAGACCTCAATACAAAGATTATCAGAGCTGAACAGTTTAGGTACCTCTGCAAATGAAACTCTGGTTCCTGTGTTGATACTGAAAAACTTTTGACAGCTGTAGCAGCAGAGCAAGTTAATTTCTTCAGAGGATGGGGGGGCTATTAGCTTAGACCTCTTTGTCTGAACACATTGTATGTGCTAATCAGAATTAACATGCTTGATTCAGCCACTATTTCTTTATTTGGTTCTAAATGTTCACAAAATCAGCAGGGATTTTCTTTTCTTTTTTTTTTTTTTTTTAATCTTGCTGCAGATGGAAATTTCCATACTACAGTTCTGCAATGATTGTAAACAGGAGACTGGTTTCAACATCATCAGATTTTAACCCTTTATATAAAGAACAGTGGCTGAGTAATCCGTAGGGAAGGGAGACCAGGGCAATCCCACAAGGGCTCTGTGCAGAAAGGATGAACTGAAACTGAGAGCTACATTTCTGCTCAGGTCCCCATTTTTTAAACTGTAATGAAGAAAAAGAAAAAAGAAAAAAGGTAAAAGAAAAAAAAAGAGAAAAGAAACAGTAGGTCACTAACTTCAAAGAACTGAACACTTTTTAGTTAAAGTCTGCATCTGCTCCTTAGTCCAATATTATATATTGGCTTGCACACAACAAAGTAAACAAATTATTAAAAAAGCTTATACAAATGCCACAGGATTCCTTCCAACTCCCTCACCTCCTAGTTCAAGAGGTATATACGCTTTTAATACTGGATGACTTAATTTTTGAACCATGGCATCCAAAATCTGACATCTTTAGTCTTTTCTCATTAACCTGAAGAGTAAACAGGGACAGAGTATGCATCCTAGAATACAATCTTTCTCATTCACATTACCAGACTGATATGCGGGAGGAGAAGCAGGTGGTGCTTTGGGCTTCCACTATCCGTGGTCCATATCCCTCCCATTTCTGTAAGTGCTGGAGATGCAGTGACTCTGCCTCTGTCATACCTTTAACAGAACATGTTTGCCACACTCTATATGGGAATATGTGCACAAAGGAAAATGAGAGCGGGTTTCTGAGTTTCCAGCTCTTGTCCTATGAACAGCACTTGATTTTTAAGCTACTTCAGGATCTTCAGACATCAATAGAGGGATTAAATGTTTCAAGGGTGTATTTATATAATCTGTGTCTAATTTATCTGAGGGAGAGGTTGTCCCTGCCACACCTCTCCATGGCAGCAGCCAGGCAGGTTTGCTCTGTTTCCCCTCTAAGGAAGAATGCAGTAAAAAATAAAATAAGCTTTAAAAAACACAAATATCTAAATAGCTAAAAAATTTATAGTGATTTGGGGTTAATTCCCAAATTCTAGGTCTTCCTTAAGGCTTAAGTTATAAATCAAATGCAAAACTGTCAAAACCTTGCGTCACATCTAGCAAATTGAGACAAATACTTCAAGTTTAGAAAGAACATTTCAAACCCCTGAAATACAACCAATCTGGTTAACAAATGCACATTCCCCAAGCAGAGATGTCCCAGTTCATGACTTCTGTACTTCATATCGAGAAGTGATCCAGCCAAGGCAGCCTTGTGCAAAGTTTGCAATCTCCACTGGAGAGGATTTCCCCCAAAAGTCTCACTTCAAGAGTCCCACCTTCTATCACTAGACTCATATGCTGTCCTGCTGTTTATCACGATATTCTCACTAAATCCTCTTGCTACGCTGTTACAGTAGTCTAAACAAAACCAAAAGTGAGATCCAAACATTTAAGCCTCTTTCTGCTTCTAGCACATTTTTTGCCACCAAGGGACTATCATTTTTTTCCTGTAGTTCTACGTCTGCAAAGTAAATAGTGCATCTCACCTGCATTGCAACATTAACCGTGCAAATCCAATCAACCATCTATCATGCTTGTGAATTGAAATCTGTGAAGTATCATGCCACTAAATAAACCAGGGAGTACCATGTCCTTTCAAAATAAGACAAATCTTCTCCCTTGCAGAGAGGTTTCCTTTTATTTTTTGCTTAAGCCTAACTGGAGGGAGCTGGTAAGCCTGGCCCTTTGTGAGTACCAGTTCCTTGAATTCTTTGTCTGAATTTGCAGCCCATGTATAGTTTTTGATTAATATTTATTTTACCATTTGACTTCCTTTTGAGTTCTGCATATCTTACTGGGCCTGGTTTCACTAAACAGGCAGCGATCCCCATTAATTTTTTTATTTTTATACACATTAACATGGATACTTTTTGAGACTGTTTTCATTAAAAAAAAAAATAGTCCTGCACACAAAAAAAAGGCTGCTTTCATACAGATGTGAGCAGGGGCTATGGTTTGCTGCTGAATTCTTGCATAGATTTGAACACACTGCTCCAAGAAAAGATCTGTAATTGTTTAGCGGTTGGGCTGCTGGCAAAATTCCCTGCCTGGGGCTGTTTTTATAAATAGGCCTGAGGACAAACAAACAAGCTACTAATAACAAGTCGACTGTTCTGTTTTGAAGCAGCCCTGCTTTGTGTTTTCCAGCACAGGACAAGTTCAGATGGCAAATACAGCAAAACCCATTGCAAGAAGTAAGAGCAGATCATGCCAGGAATCAGTGTCACTTCTATTTCTCTAAAATGCTAAATTTCAGTTCACTAAAATAAGCTTAGTCTGGGGGAAATACCAAAATACAGAGGGCTGTGCTGTTTCAGATCTCCATTTCCACTATTACTAGGTAAAGTTAAGAAATTAGGCAAAATTACTTATTAACAGACACCACCAACTCCAGAAAGCCTGATGGATGCCTAAAGCAAGCTGGTCTTGCCTTTCCACCAGTTCTTTTCACCATGTCCCACTCAAATACATCAAAGTTGTAGACAATGCTCAGGACCACTCATAACTACATCAAAGTTCTGGACAATACTCAGGACATCCTGTTTGACTCTTATGAAGTTCTCAGATTTTTCAGGAACACTAAGGTATCTCATCACAACTTTTAACCAGGAGCTTCTCTTTCCGTGGGTAATCCTCTGGGTATTTAACCAAGAGCAAAATTCAGATTTTCTGCCACCTCTGTTTCAGTCTGTTCACCTAATCTCATCACACTGCAAATTTTTTATAATTGCTTTCAGTGTTTTGTGAAGGTGATTTAGGCATCCCAGCTAAATATTCAAACCCATTTGTGGTCTTGCCGTACCTTTCTTTAAGAAAGGCACTCTTTCTTGGATATCTGTCTCTGGTATTTCACATACTTATTTCTCTTTCAGGAAATAAGTACAGTATCAGTAGAAGATATTTTTCACCTTTGGCCTTGGAAGCTTACTTGATACCAGTCAATGGAAGCAAGGGCAATTTATACAGGAACAACCCCTCCTGGTGCAGTTAAGTCCTCCAAGCAGTGCAGCTATAGTCAAATATTTTGGAGGAAGATAAAGAAAATTGTGCCCCTTACCCTTTTAAATTTCTCTTCTGTTGCTTATGGATCTTATCTCTGTTACTTGGAGGATGATCTTCACCAGCCTCTCTTGGCCCTGGCGTCCTTGTTGCAGACATCATAAATTAGCTGCCTGCTGCCCATTTTCTCTGCTAAGTTTCCTCTTGGAGGGGTTTAATTTTTCTTTCCATAACTGCATTGGTTTTGCTTTGTTTTGTCTTTTTATCCTCCTTGGAGAGCATACTTTGTCCCCGCAACCCTCCTCAAAGACTTCACAGGTCTCTTATCTCTTTCTTTATGTCATTCAGCGTTAGCAGCTTAGTCTACAAAAACAAATCCTCTCTTTTGCTGATAAGAAGAGCCGCTTATGCTCTTCCTTCCCCTTTGTTTTCTCCTCTCTATGGCGGGAAGATCTAGCCAGTTCTAACACCACTTCACATGATGATGCAGGCAAGAACATGCGGTCTAGCAGACCATACGCAATTGCTACGGAGGTGAGCCCTTTTCAGATAATACCCAGAAACGATGGAGTCAGCATGGATTAAGGAAACAACGAAGCGCTCAGCATTTATGGCAACACACTGATGCATTTCAGGGTACGTGCTGCAGCCCCAGGGGAAGCAGCAATAACATTGCTTGCATAGATGAAAACACTCTAAGTAATAATATAAAAACACATTTGTGCAGAAGAAAATCCCCTCTGGTAGAACTACATTAGTTCTTATAGCAGCAGAGCAAAAAGAGGAGCTGGTAGGAATAATAGCCAAGAGAGCAAGCAGCTGGTTTCTCTCCAGATTCACCAGCCCCAGAGACACAGTTCCCTTGGCGCAGCAAATGCCATGCCGCCCTCCCAGAGAGTGCTGTCATAAATCAGTCTCGCTGCCATGGTATGACTTTGTATTTGGCTGAATTTTAAATGGTCCACAGTCTGCAACATAAAACTATCACAGCTTTCAGCAAAGCATAACTTCTCAGAAGTCCGCAGGGTGGAGGTGTGGTGAACAGACACTGAAATGGATACTAGAATCCTCTCAAGGGGAGCTAGATTGGCCCGTGAGCCAAAAAAAAATACCAGGCCAGGCAGTACCTGCTCTCTGGATAAATGGACTACAACAGGGCTGTTAATCCAGAAACTTTTCCAGAAGCACTAAAACCATAGGAAAAGAAAATAAAAAATCCTTACTAAAGCATAAGTATTACTAAATAAATTACTTAAACATTTCACTACATTAGTTTACATACATGCAAACAGCTTTGTTCTTGAACTCTTACACAAGAAAACCTTCAGAGCACCTACTTACACTAGAAGGGGGGGAAAATGACATTCTTTTTCAGCTTTAATGAAACCAGTTGTTTCTGCAGGTTTCTGCCATCCTGCTATAACACAGCTGCTCCAGCCCCACCACCAGCTTTAGCCAATTGTAAGTCATCAGTTTTCAGCACACAATGCAGCTGAAAGCCAATTCAGCTGGTAGCGCTCTTGGAAACAAATCATTATTTGCCCAGATCTTGTATTAACCTTTTCTTTCCCTTGAATATCACCACTGAAAAAGGCTCATACACTTCAAGGAGAACAGAGAAAACAGATAGCAAAAAGAAAATGAAAACAAACAAACAAAAAAAAAGAGACAGGAAAGCAGGGAATAAAATGTATCAGAAAGTAAAAAAAAAACAAAACAAAACAAACCAAAACAAACCAACAACACATAGCTTTAAAAACTATTCCAAGCATTATCAGCCTCTCAAACCAGCTGGAGAAGACCCTGAAGCAGAATTTGAGCAACTTCTACTTCAAACAAGCTCAGCTTCTTTCAAGAACTATATACCTTGTCAATAAAAGAAGTGTGAAAAGCAGGTTATCCTAAACAGAAGGAGACCAAAGTATAAGCTGGCGTAGCTCCAAAGGTCATGTTGATTTAGTCAAGCCACCAAACATCTACCCCATCCACTTGCTCTAATAACTCTCTCTACTGTAAATTCAAAGCTCTAGATACCTGTTACTGCTGCAAGCATGACAGAAGTAGCTATACAACCTACAGCAGATGCCATACAAATACCTGGCAAACATAGCCTCTGTTTCAGTGGGCTATAATTCAACAAACTTTGACAGGTATTACCCTCAGATGTACATTTTTTCAAACTAAGTTTTTGCCTTTTCTATCCTGATTTTAGCTAAGTTAGAAAAAATAAATTATTTGTGATATTTAAAAAAATACACTATTGAATAATAGATCTCTGGAGCTCTTGGAACGAGTCCAGAGG
Organism: Pterocles gutturalis; assembly: GCF_000699245.1. Lineage (NCBI taxonomy): Eukaryota > Metazoa > Chordata > Aves > Pterocliformes > Pteroclidae > Pterocles > Pterocles gutturalis. The sequence continues at coordinate 6,587 of NW_010102009.1, forward strand.
AGGGCCCCAAAGATGATCAGAGGGCTGGAGCACCTCTCCTATGAGGAAAGGTTGAGGGAACTGGGCTTGTTTAGCTTGGGGAAGAGAAGGCTCCAGGGAGACCTCATTGCAGCCTTCCAGTACCTGAAGGGAGCCTATAAACAGGAGGGGAAGCGACTGTTTACAGGGGTTGATAGTGACAGGACAGAGGGGAATGGTTTTAAACTAAGAGAGGGGAGATTTAGGTTAGATATTATGAGGAAATTTTTCACTCAGGGTGGTCAGGCACTGGCCCAGGTTGCCCAGAGAAGCTGTGGATGCCCCATCCCTGGAGGGGTTCAAGGCCAGGCTGGATGAGGCTTTGAGCAACCTGGGCTAGTGGGTGACAACCCTGTCCACAGCAGGGGGGTTGAAACTAGATGATCTTTAAGGTCCTTTTCAACCCAGGCCATTCTATGATTCTATGAATAATAAAAAAATATCTATCATTGTCACTATGACTGTGAGACCTGGTGGGGTCTCATGGGGTAACACACGTCTGTCTTGTGCCATCTCTGTGAGACTCTTCCCAACTCTGGCCTGGTGATAAGCCAGACAGCTATGGAAGAAATCTCAATTTCTTAGTAAATTCTTCCAGGATTTAGTTTGTACACAGCACAACCTCTGTTATCCCCTGTGCATCCTCTTGCTGTTTCTCTTTGCCACATTGGGCCACTTATGTGCCAGCTATCAGAGCTGAGAGTAAGGACGAGTCTCTTGTGCTCTCTCTTTCTGGCACCCTGGGCAGCACGGAGGACAATAAGGAATTTCAAGTCCCTAGTGCAAAAAGAAGCAATAATCTTTCCATGAAACAATTTACTGAAACCTAGGTAAAAAACCTCAATATACTTAAGCTAAGTCAGACACTTTGGTGATGATACCAAGCTCCTGGGCACACTCTGTAACAGAAGCACCAGAGTATCTCACAGGAAGGACTGGATAATGTCAATGAGTGGAGGAACAGAAATCAGGTTAATTTAATCAGTATAATTTAATGATTTTCATTTAATCCCTAAATTACATATTTATGGACTATAATTTTGTCTAAAACTTAAGCATTCGACAGCTGGATAGAGACAAACCTAAGTATACCTGTCTCGAAAGGTTGACTAGGAGCTATCACTGTGATGCTGCTATGGATAAAGCACGGGTGATTAAAGCATGCATCAGGAAGCCTCCAGAGCAGATAAAAAGCTTTAATACCATCTATATGTATTAGCACTGTGAAAACTCATCTGGAATAATGCATACAGTACTGGTCATCTGCTCAGAAAGGTTAATTCAGCTGGGAACAGGTGCACCAAAAGACTATTTGATGATGAGAGGAACACAGAGTCTCTCTTGTGGGACGTGACTAAAAGAGCTTGGCTCGCTGAGTTTCACAGTTCAGAGCTGAGAGTATATGTGATATTTCTACAAAGTTAAATAAAGTGGATAAACGCTGACAAGTGAGTGGAGAGATAAAGGATGCTTTATGGGTGCAATTAGAAAATGGAAAATTTAGGTTGGAAATTAGGAAGGGAAAAGAGTGAAATTCTGGAGGAAAGCTCTAATGAGAACAAGAAACATCACGACTCTTCAGACTGATGAAGTTGATTACAGGGAAGTATGATAGGGCTGCCTATAGGATTTTCCTACAGGAGCAGGAAACAAATAAATGTCAGGTTAAAGAAGGCTCCTTCTTGCTTGATGCATCTTTTAGAGCTAGAAGGGAAAGGAATAATAATTATTTCTAGCATTTTTTTCTAGGCTCAAGAAGTTCTGCTCCTATTGTGAAGACCCAATAGCCAACAGATCTGCAGAACAGAAACAGTTCAGATGTCTAATGACTGGAAGATCAGGAAGGGCTGCAAACATCTGGAAAGGAGTCATTCCATGTATAATGTGAGGGTCAACATAAAAATATAGGATAATTCAAAACAGTTAATTCAGAACTGCTTTCCAAATTTGGAAAGAGACTGGTACACAACATATGGCTACATGTCAGAGGGCGACCCTTTCAGTGTTCAGAGTATCCCAGCCATATTCTTTTATTAAACCTGCATCAAAACATACTAAACTTGTCACAAGAAGTCCTTGCCCCCTAATGCCATGTTTCTGCTCCTTCTTGAAAACCTCACATCAAATGTGCTGCAAGGATTATATGCAAATATATTGCATAGAAACATGGGTGTATGTAGGCACACCTATATACATATATGCATGACAAACATGGGACACTGCATCATCTGCTCATATAAGAGTCTCAAATGCCCCAAGATTTGATGAAGAGCTGTATAATGACTCCAAAGGGGAATCAAAATGATCCTACCTATGTAAACTAACCAACAAGCACAAATTATCTCTGTAACCTACTGAATAGCCTGGAAAAACAAACAAGCAAGCAGACATTATTTCTGTGTATCTGAAATAAATTTCTTTTTAATAGATTTAAAAGATAAGCTCAGAAAGATGAAGCAAAAGCTTCAGAAATGAAATTACAAGTAAAACAGGACAGAGAAAGAAAAGAAAAAAAAATTCATGAAAATGGATGGGAAAGGGAATATAGAAACATACAGCATTGGTATTTCAAGCATTTGACCAGCCACCACCATGGTCCCTATTTTCACCTGTCTCAGCCAGCTGGAAGACTACTTTTACCACATCTAGAAAAAACAGACCCTCATTGGGAGAATGGTGAACCGATTTGTCACCGTCTTTCCAGGTTCAAACCACAGTTCCCACGGTGAGGGCCTCCTTCGCCGCATACGCTCCTCCTCAGCTCTCCCCAGGGCTTCGGGAACAGCCGGCTCTCCAGAGGCATCAGCTGCTGTAACTTTGGGAGTCTGGTGACCTGTCTTTTAAAATAGTGGGAGTAACTTCCGCTGCTCCCTCAGCAGTGCTTTTATGGAGCCAAGAGCATGCCAGAACACTGCTTGCCCTTGCATACAACTCCAGTAACAAAAGAGCAGCTGTACTCGTTTTAAGGCAAGGCTATACTTTCCCACCCCTTATTTAACACTGGCTTATTTCCATCAGCCTTAACAACAATACATGGCAGCGAGCAGATGTTTTATGGGGAGCCATAGGCTCATGGTGCAATCCGATTCTGCCTCAACTGGGTCAAATTGATTTCACCCACAAGTGAAGGCAATAAATCTATTGACAGAGGAGTCTGGCAACAGACCTCATCCCAGGTAAACTCCTGAAGCCAAAGGGAGCCTCATTATAGTTGATCTTGTGTAGGAAAAACTCTGTACAGAGTCAGTGCAGAATCAGTAGTAGAGTGGGCCAAGACATCTGCCAGTGCTGAATTACCCAGAACAGTCTGGTTTAAGCATGATGGGTTTTTAGCTTACATATAAGACTAGGGAGCCATTGAGCTTTACTTTCCAGCTTGCTACAGAATTGGGCAAGTTACTTGCTACATTTTTACTTTCCAAGCTTTAAATCAGAAATAACGATACTTCCAGGGCAACATGGGTATTATTAACTCATCCACTTCTCCTAATGTTTTGAAATTTGCAGAAGGAAGGAGATGGAGGAAGACAGTGCATTAGGGTTATTATATTATGTTATGTTGGCTCTCTCACCAGCCTTTCATTTGATGAGAGTTTTAAAGCAGATACTTGGATCAAATACCCCATCAATAAAAACCTGGATATCCTCCAAGAGTCCACTTCTTTGGCAAGTTCAAATAAAGCAAGTCTCCCTGTGTTTAAGGTGTAGGTGAAAACTTGAGTGAATAGAAGGTTGATATTAGAGGGTACACTTGTTTGGTAAGAGCTATGATCTATAGAGGATAAACTGAACAGGATATGGATAAAAAGATGAGACTGAGGATATCAGGATCTTGTATGTACCCGCGAATCAACAGTATGATGATTGGTGATATTTTACATTTCAGATTCAAAGTAATTAGGGCATTGATATTACTTGGTTCTCCAAACCAGGGCCAGTGCACGCAGTCAAAGTGCTACAGAGGCATTTGAGTTCACATGGAATGAACAAAAACATGTTTTTCTCTAGACACAGAGAAGTAAACCACTTTTGTCCATTCAGGATCTCACAACACTTTCCTTTAGAAAATGAATTTTGACTCCAAACTCTGTTCCACACATTGCATTTTTTGGCAAAGTCCTCCCTATCAGATATTCCAGATGAAGTAATTTTCTTGAATTCCTGCATAAATTTTCCTAGCACTGCTAAGCACCAGCGAAACACCTAGTGATCTCTGTCCCAGATCTATCTATATGTCAGTCATATATGGCAAAATATAACTTCTAAAGCACTTCAGAGCTTTTCATACGACAAGGTTTGTATCTGTTCCAGAGTTTACTCCACATACTCTGTACCTAGCCAAGTAACTAACGGCCAGAAGGTCAGAGGAGCGAGCACTTGGTTTGGGCTACATGCTCCCTTCAAGATCAAGAACAAAGCCATTAGGGTCAAGACTGCCATGCTTCGTACTTCCAGGGATATCCTCTTCCTCTACAGCCCTGACACGTGGAAGGAGAAGCACAGCTGGATCCAAGACAAAGCAAGCTTGTGGTTAGGAGGTTATACTGTTGCTCGGAGTCTGGCTAGACTTGGCTTTAACCACCGAATTGACTATGTATTTTTGGACTGGTGAGGAAATGAGACATTCATGACCTGATTCAGAAACTAAAGCTTTGGAGAAAGTTTTAGATGAATCTGTTAATGAATTACCAGCAATAGCTGAGTTTTTGTTTGACTGAATTTCTATGGTCAGCTTAATGAACACATACACTTGGAAAAGACTCAACCAAGATGAACATTCATACTCGCTCTGCTTTGAAGTTATACATAAAATATGTTGCAGCAGTCGCAGTTGCTTTATATGTAATTTCCTAACAATAAAAACTCAAGAGCAATAAAATGTTAAGGCTATTGCCAGAACATACAATTACATTTCCTTCCCAAAGTTATAACCTCTTGTGCAGCCCAACCAATATGCCAAACCAAGAAGTCCAGCTCCAGATATCGGGGGTAAGTCCTGTCCATCCATTGGCATCATGGATCCTTTTCTGAGCAGTTCTATAAAATGACACACAGTCAGATTCATGAACAGCACTGCTGAAAAGCCTGAATAACAGAATATCCTAGAAAGGAAAATCTGAACTTCTTAAAGCCTATTTTTAATTAATTACCAGATGGAAATGAACCTTTCTTGGAACTTCTGGAAGCTTCTCGGAAAAATCAAGCTTTCCTCAGTACTGGCTTTGTGTGCAAATTTTGGCAGATAAAATAAGGGTTTTTCTATTAAATAGATCATGATAAATTCTGACACGATGCTCAGAAAAGAAAACACCATTAACTAAATCACCATGATGATGCCAACAAAAAAAAATCTAGACAAGTATATGTGCTACACATAAAAAACCTCATATATTGTGCAAACATATATAAACCAGTTTGAATTTACAAATCCTCAACCTGTGCACAAAGGCATACTTTATTTAAATGACTGTTGTAAATCCATATAAAGTCCAGGACTTAGCCTTATAACTGTCTCTTGATCTCATATAGTTACCAGGCCTCCATTTAAACAAAATATGGTCTGTCAGAATTCTGTTTGGACTTTTCGTATTTCGTCTCTACCAGGGGGATGTGAAAGAGAAAGGCTGAACATATTTATTCTGGATTGGGCACTTTGCCAATACTCACAGAGATATTTTAAGTTTTCTGGCTCACAGTGAGTTCAACCTCTTACCTGCCTCCCCGTTTAGACCGCTGGAAGAAACCACAGCTACAGAATTACAGTTGTAACATCATCAGAACAACAGAGAAGCTGAATCACAGCATTAGCCATATATTACTGCTCTGCCCTGGTTTCACTCTCCCATCTCCATCACAGATCTCTTACATCAGGCATTTTGCAGAGTCCTGTTAAATGTGGTAAGATTTGCAGTAAACAACGCTGCAAAAATTGTCTGCAGGGAGAGAAAGCTCTCAGCAGAACATTCAGAAGAAACTTAGATGTTTGTCAAATTGAAGTATTGCAAAATTGAAAAAAGCCCTGATATATTGATATCCATTGCTGAGGTATTTACATCACACTTTGCTCATTTATACTTTATAAGCTCACAACTTTTAGGTGGTTCCTTCTCCCATTCCTCTAAGCTGCAGAGAGCCATAATAGAATCTTAATATTTTCATCTCATCCAGCTCCAGCCCTGCAGTGTCAGTGATGACAGGGAAAATATTCCTGCTAAGGCAAGTGACACCAGAATCACACCCAGCACATCTAGTGGTGAGCAGCTCATATAGCTGGAAATCTTCTTCCAGCAGGTTCAGCTGCTCCCTGCTCTGCACTGAACAGGTCACGTATGCAAAAAAAAAAATCTTTAAATGCACTAAAATTCTAACTGTGGGTATCTTCCACGAAAGAGCAGAAGCGTCGTGGCTCCCATTAGTGTTAAGCACCGCACCCTTGGGTAGCCAAAGTCATCAAAATTTCTGAAAAACTTGATATTTAACCCTAAAGTTTGCCCACATCTCAGGGATGTAAACAAAACTAAAAATCCTTTCCATACACACCCAGCATGGAACTCTGTGAGACTAATCTTTGTGGTCTTTGTACTTTGTGATTGTGGTGGGTTTTAGGAACTCTATCTAGAGATAGCAGCTAGTGCTTTTGGCTGAGGGGACAATGCTAAAAGGATATTATTCATGTGGAGGTTACAGTGACTTTTTGAAATCACAGGATTACAAAAATCAGAATGCATAATAAAGAGAAACCTGATGTGAAAACTGGAAGACTGGGAAAAAGACCGAGAAACTAAGATCTTTTGGCAACATGCTCAAAATCAGTCTTAGTCAGCAAAGATGTTTAGGAGATTGCTGTGAAATGGAGTTCCCAGCCCAGTGCCAGGAAGTCGGATTTCCACACTACAATGATAAATATCTTCAGCGGTAGTTGCTGGAAGGCCAATCCTGCCTGTCAAAATAGAAGTGCCACAATGGACTGTTGGGAGGAATTTTACATGATGAACTTGATCTGCGCTCTGAGCCACAATCAGTCTTCAGAGCTGCCCTTGTGATAACTTTCACTGCACTGAATTTACATAATTTTAACTAAAAAGGGATAAATCTAACTCCTTGGATAAACCACCCTATCTTTCTGCATTCTCACTTTTCTGCAATGCTATCAGCAATCGTATTTCTACTGGTAGATAGTTTTCTATCTTCCTTAACTCTATTATAATTTTCCATTTAAAACAGACTCTGGCATAATCAGACTGCTTTTCAAGATCAATCAACCTTGGTAGGAACAAGTATCCGTCTTGGAGAAAAAGCAATTGCATTGGTATAATCAAGTTACTAATGATAGGTCCATTATATAAAAAAAAAATGGTGTTTCTGCTGGCTATTCCCTTTCCTCTTCCTTCCATAATACTTCTCGATTCAGTTAGACATTTGCAATTCATTTACTAAATGGATAAAGTAAGCAGCTGGATTTTTACCAATTGCGTTGCATTGTGCTGATTACTAACTGCAGAAATATCTACTCTTCAGCAAAAGTATGATGATCTTTCAGGCATAGATGAACATGCAAGTGCCTTGTGTATCACTTGTGTTTTCTGCTTCCTGGATGTAAAAAGTCTTTTCACCTCCAGGGGATGATGAATTCCAGCATGGGCTAGTAGCTTCCCTGTGTAGCTAAAGTTCCACTGTGTAATAAAGTATAAACCTACTCATTTTACTTTATGAATCTCACCAACTTTACTAACTTCATTTTCAATTGCTCATAATTTCATATAGCTCCCATCATATAGGATAAATGTTCCGTCTGCAGGCTCATCCTACCAAATGATCATCCTTTTATCACTGTCTTTATGTAATTTTTTTCAGAGTTAAGCAAAATAGAGTGTTGATATTTCAGCATAACAGTTCTTGAGAGGAAATTCTGTTTTTCATTATGAATAAAAAACCCCAAATATGTAATTTTATTCTATTGTATTTATTCCATAGAATTGATCTGCAATGCACTTCAGCCTGCTTTGTGTTAGAGGACAAAGTCACTTAGATATTTAACTCCACTTCAGCAGAATATATATTGAAATGCCACTAGCATGTTACATTAATAATTAATTGATTTCAATTTCTCATTCACAATATTTAGGCAATACCAAATAACAAGAACCAAAAATTAACAGATAATTTCAAGCTAGCTGTGCAGCAAATCGCCACGACCTCTTACAATTCATGGCTGCTGAAGATCACATCCCCAAATAGCCAAGAAAGACTTTAGAGGTAAATAAATAAAAAAAGAAACCTTCTAAAATTATCTGCCAGGGGCAGACTAAAGCAGAGGATTCCTTTTGTGGGAGTTCTCTTGTGCAACGTGTACATTCCCAATGAGCAAGTCCAGGCATATTTGTTTTTACACAGTCATTTCCACACCAAGACACATTTCCATTCCCCCCTCCCTCTTTCTGCTTTTGTATTCCATCGTCCACATCAACAATTAGTGGAAGTGCCTGGCTGTGCCTGTTCACATTGTTCCCAGACTTCTTTCTCCCCCAGTGAGCTCTGAAGACCATGCATTATTTGACATGACATGACTTGGAGGCCTTCTACAGCAACAGCCATATGCAGGGAAGCAGAGAGAGACCAGAAAGAAAAAAGTTAGTCCTGGTTACAACTATCTGGGACAGTAGGACTCAAATTAATATGTGTTAATCTCTTAATGCAAGACCCCAGGTCATTGGACTTTAAATTACTTAGTCTTGTAAACAAAAAAAAAAAAAACCCAAACCGCACCAGAAATAAGAACAGTCTAAAGGTCACGATACAGAGTCAGCTCGTTGTTCTGTTTGTTTTGTGACATTAAAACACAGGATATGAAATTGAAAATAATCTTCGTACAACTAGAAGCTAAATCCAGATGTTCTAACATCAGGCAGAAACATATTCATAACGTGGTTTTTTTTCTGAAATAATTAAATATCTATTGCATTTTCCATCACAGTTAATTTCTCTGCAACATGAGCAATTTGCCAGCTTGTACATACACACTGAACATATTTGGTTTATAGTAAACAGCTGCACACAGGGCAGCTTCCCTTCACGCACACAGGCTCTGCACTTGTGTCCTTACATATTTTTTAAATTAACCCAGTCAAGTGCACAGGACATTCAAGACCATAAAACATAATCAAAGGCACCTATTGCTCTCTGGAAATGAACACTTGGAAAGATCTCTGAAAATGGATGTTTCCTTAGAGTGTGTACTTAATATTTCCTCCCATTTTGTTGATAAATTGCAGAGAATTTAGATTTTACCTCCTTTTCTCATCTCCAAGAGAAGGTGATCCCTAGACATATGTCCCCAGCCTGTGTCTTCCAACTCTCACCCATTAAAGTGCATCTACTGACCACTGCCATCGATATTACCAGCCTTCGCTTTCACACGTGTGCCTCTTCCTCAGTTATTCCAACCCAAATACAGTCAAGGCTAGAAGCTTGTTTTACAACTGATATGTATAGAGAAATTTCAAAGACTAAGTTGGTTACCCCATCAGCATCTCACAACCTGAGGAGCTCCCCTGTGTCCTTCCATCTCTCTCCAGCGACCTCAACAAGCAGCAGCTCACAAAGCAAGATTGACACTGACTTCCAGAACTCCCAGTACCTTTAAACCCAAACACCTCTGCTTCATAAACATGCTAACAAAAAGTATATGCAGATTATGGCAGTGAAATATATTTTTCTTTTTAAAACATTTGTATTTGAAAGTAAATTTGAAATAACAATCCACACTGAGTCCAAACACATTAAATGCTTGCAGTAGTTTGCAAAACGTTAGAAGTTTACACAAGTAAAAAATAAAAAATCCTCTCAAATTTTAAATGATTGCAGCTTTTTCTCAAGTTAGATTGAAAAGTTGAAGGGAACAGAAAAGGAATTTCTTTCTGAAGTCTTTATCATATGTAATCCTTGGTCACTCTCAGTCAAACATAAGGTCATATTTAGACTTTATCGTGTGTCACAACGGATTGCACTGCGCTGAGTATCAGTATTAGTTTCAGTCTTTATCATCAAGAGAGCAGCTGCTATTTATCTCTTCCCAAATTTCTTTCTAGTATTACTTTCAATCTCTGTTCCATAAAAAACAAGCTTCTGACTTTTTTTTTTTTTTTTTTGGGGGGGGGGGGTGTTCCATTTTAGCTATCAGGTGGAAGAGAATGGTATTGGGAGTGGAAAAGTAGGAAAATCAGCTTTTGTTTTGTAATACAGCCACAAACAGCACAGGGGGAAGAATGGCATCTTGAAATCTTGAAAGATGTAAACTATGATTTTCAAATGTATTTAAGGACATCCTTATGCAAGTGGACTAGGAGGGTCTTCAAATATTGCAAAGGGACCTAAAGTGCCCAAATTCTTTTGAAAATCCCATCTCTCTGAACTACTGGGCTTCTTAGCACCTTCTTTTTTTTTTTTTTTTTTTTTTTCCAGGATTAATCTTGTGAATGGCATTTCAAGTAAACTTGACTCATCTGTTGTTCTCAAATTTTTGGATCTCAGATTATAGACAGATGGACATCAAAAGTGAATGAGTTACCAAGACTTACCAAGTTACCACTCACTTGTTTTATCTGACAGTGTACACCATGAAAATAAAATATGCTGGCTAACGAAGAAGGCATTGTAAGGCAACATGTTTTATTCAGCATTGCGGTGGGACAGGAGGATGCACACAGTCTGTTAATAAAGCCAACTGGGGAACAGCAGCTTGCTTTGCCTTGGCAACCATTGGTTGATGTCCACCAGGACAGCTGATGAATACTGAGTGAAAAACATTTCTGTCTTACTAAGGAATGGAGACTAACCCACTACTGTACAGGGTTAAGTAAGGCACATCTCGTCTTTTACTGACTTCAGTGTTTTACAGCTGAAAGTCAGAAGACTTCATTTAACAGAAATTTTTGCATGCCAGCTGATGATGCCTCCACAGGTCTGCCACAGTGAAAGGAGCCAGAACTCAGAGTACACAATACAGAAAAAAGAATTGAAGTAATTGCAGTTTTTGAATTTCTGGTATTACTTTACAAAGAAAAATGCTGGCATGTACCCTCCTGCCTCTGCATAGCTTAGAGTGCATACAGTCATTCTCAGAAACAAAAAATATAAGGAAAATGTATAATTAATCATCATCCAACTAAAAGAAGTCTATTAAACTAGTATTTACCTTTAACATCAACTAGCTACATAAAAGGGCAAAGAGAACAGCTGAATAACATCTTCCACCTCCTATTAATTTCAAGCTATAAATCTTATGTTTATGCATAATGTTGGCTCAACTTCTCAGACAGCAGAAGCTCTCAATTTTCCCATAAAAATGTAGAGTTGATCTAGCATTAGTGGAAGGAGTATCCAAGAAGAACAGTGTTGAGACCATGCTGGTATTTGCCCTCCTGCACTAGGTGGCAGCAGTATTGGGGAATGCCAAGCTCCAGGAACTGGAAGGACAAATCAGCGGAGTGCAGGAACGGAGACAGGATGCCTGCAAACGCTTTGGAGGGTGCTGCCTTGTTTCAAGAACTCTACAACTGACAAGCCACCAGCTATTCAGAAAAAAACACATTGCACAACTTTCAACAACCACATGAACCACATGGAGGGTGTGATATTTAGGCACACTCACTGAAATATCACTTTTGATGGTCAAAGTTAATAGTCTCCTCTGATTTATCTAATATCAACCCTTGGTCTTCCCGATCAGACTGCAAAAGGGTCCCAACAGTGTTATTTTAGGACACAGCATGACAGCCTGTAGACTTTAGACTGGAATTCCTTCACTTCTATGCATATTTTCAAAAAGCAAAAGGAAAAATATTTTCCATCACTGCTGACTTGTACCTGGATCCTTATGGGACAAATACCATAGGAAGAAGGTTGGGCTTATGGTTAAGATAAGGGAACTAGGTTTCAAGACTTCATGACTCAAACTGTCACGCTCCTGTACAACCACCTACTTGAATATCAGTACTGTGGGGACAACATCTTTCCTCTCACCTGCATCCAGTCTATAACATCTACCAAGGCTTTAAATTCTTCAGAGTTTGTCTTTACTGACATGTGTATCCTATGCATGCACAGACACGTAGCTCAACAGCATTCAGTCATGGATGGAAAGAACATCCCGTGTTTCAGTGTTTCAATGTGGCACACTGATACTTTAAAAGTTTATTCTTTGTGGACCTCAAGCTTCAGCCATTCAGCAACACAAAGCTGACATCAGGGACTCTCCTCTGCCCAATCTCAGGCAATACAGCAGATAAAAATTCAGCCAGCTAGGTGACGATTTAGTGCTCTTACTGCTGAACTGTCTTTCCTCATGCCTCTTGGTTTAGATCACACTTTCAACACAGAAGCCATTATTAATACTCAGTAACAGCAAATCCCCCTCTAATTAATTTATGCAAAAGGAATAACAATGCATGATGAAAACCGCATTCCAGAAGATGCAATGCTCTGCTGAGAAGCTGCCAAACTCCCATACATATTGTGATAACACTGACTAAGCACCCTTTTTTATCTCTTCCTTAATGTCCCTTGTTGGGACTATAGTGTCTCCAGTTTCAACTCCCCTTCAGAGCATTCTTTTCCCAGAAGTCTCTACACTACACAGCCAAATCCAGTCTCACTTCCTAGATGGACACTATGCTTTTGGGACAAGATCCAACCAATTGTGGAGCTAATTCAATGTGCCTGTGTAGAGGCTGAACAATATTTAGTCTCAAGCAGCTTTCACTTGCCCAAATGCATTCCTTCAGAGCAATGAAGCTCTGCAGGCTCCACCCTTGGAGATGTTAAAAATCTGATGGGACGCAGTCGTGAGCAACCTACTCCAGCTGAATGCAGGGTCAGCAGGAGGATTGGACTAGACAATCTCAAGAAGGTCTCTTCCAACCTCAATTATTTCATGATTCTGTAAAAACACTTTTTAGCAGTTACACTTTTTAAAGGCCACATTACCAAAAGCAAGACAACACAGGCTTAGCAAATATATTAAAAACACAACTATTTAAAGGCATAGAACAGTTCTGAATCTGTGGAACGTTGTCAAAGATTATGGGTAAGTAGCAAAAATAGAGTCATCCTGATACAAGTCAGGATTCTGCGTAATTCCAGGTGTCTTTCCTGATTTCCATGTAGAGTCCATTCAAAATAATTGGCATGCAGGTACCAATCCATTTCTTCCACTACGCAGGTTACAGGCAATGCTAATGGCACCTGTTTAGTCCATCAAATTCTTACCACTACACCTTTTCTATGGAGAGCTTGTCTTCATTGAAATGTTTCTTCATGCCTGGATTTAAATTTTACCCCTAATCTTGCTCACCAAGTATTGATTTCTCTAGCTCCACAGAAAACAGGTTGCCAAACTTCTCTAAAGGAATGAACAGGCACGCAGCTTCCACAAACCAGATCCAAACTTCAGTCATTTCTAAAAGACTACTAGTAAGTCTACAACTGAGCAGGAAAATCCTGTGTTTTGTAGTGCTGTAAGCCATCACTCTGACCACGCAGATAGCTTCTCTTTCTTCAGCTTGCAGAAGCAGAGTATTTGCTTAGTTTCATTGTTCCAGCAGCATCACCAACATGAAAAGCTGACTGAAAATTGCACAATGCCTGTTGTGAATAAGCTATGGTAAAGGCTTCATAACATGGCAGATAATGCTTATAATGCACACACTTCCCCTAATGAAACTCCAGATCTATTAATGTGTTCTCCAGCTGCTTAAAAAAGGCATATAGATCTATCACCCTGATTGCAAAAATAGATTAAGTCTTCAGCTTATGATATCGGTTCTGTTTTTGGGAGGAGAAGGTCACAGGCACCCTTTGCAATAATGACCATAAGATCTGAACAACTGTGGATTGTGATATAAGTGACAGCCATGAAACACATATTGCAATGCATTTGCTATGCATCCCACTAAGTCACACTTACATAATGTAATTTACTGTCATGCTAAATTATATGAAAATTTAAAGGACGCTACATACCATTCTGTGAATCCTCAATGTCAAAAACTGAAGTACCGTGTTATGTTTTGGTTCTCCACCATGTAAGTAATGCTTTCATGCTTCAAAGATTTCATATGTAGTTATATGCAAGCAATTTAAGAGAGACAGTATTACAGATGCAAACACTAAAATATTGTATTAGTTTCTGCAACTACCTAAAGAATAAACACAAAAATCATTCTGCAGCAGAAATTGTCATATACATAATTGTCTCAACTCACTGCTGGTACTAGAAATAGTTCAGTAGTAGCAGAGCACTACATCACCAAACCATCAATAATATTTTATATTTATTGATGTATACACATGAATATAAGATATAATAAGTTCTCCTTTCCAGGAGAAAAAACACAGTCCGTTCAAGATACATTCAAGCTGCTTTTTCTTGTTGTCTTTGAAGACATGCATAAGTCTCCCTATTTATGAGGCCATAACACTTTCTCCGGTGCATCTACAGTGCAAACAATAGCAGAAAATTGAGACAGCAGTCATCTGCAACTAGATCAGGCCCTGAAAGCAGGCTAATTGTCAAAGCCTGATGATCAGTCTAGGGTAACGTAGCCCACAAAGGGGCTATTTCTATACCAGACAGACATATTCTGTGACATCTCCTGTCTGCTACTAACATCATCTTGATGTTTCATTTCTCTTGTAACTAACTCTGCTCTTTCCTTATTCCCTGTGCATGGGATGCCCTTTGATACAAACTCAGCTCTTCTTCAAAGGGATGAGAATTATATGTGGTACTTCACTCAACATGAATATCCATAATTTGGTCACTTTTGGCTCCTTTCTACTCCCACTAGCCCTGCTGAGCCAGAACATGACTGTCCACAGACCATCAATAAAATGATTGTTGAATCCTGTCTTGAGGGTCAAATTCTGCTTTCAGCCACATCTGAGCAGCTCCCCTGAATGCAATGTGGTGCCCAGGTGAAACTGGGCATAGGCTGAACCTTGCAGGTCTGTGAACAAGGATTGGAACCTCCCAGGTGGACATCATTATTACTTTCCACTTCACTGCTGATCCCTCTAGGTGCATGACATTTTGTTCTGTTTCAGTAATTCCCAATACCAGCACAGTGTGAGTAACCTTCCAGGAGCCAAGAGTCTCACCATCCACATTTCTGTGATGTTTCTTCCCCATTCATGACTTATTCCTCCAGGGGAGTTCACATTCTTCTGAGCCCCCAGTCCTCTCAGGGCTCAGAGATGTAAATAAAGGAGCCTGGATGAGATCATTTAGGAACAAAAACTCCTAAGAGAAAAAGTGATGTTTTAAAGAAGCAGTACTTCTCAATAAGCTGATGATCAGTTCGTGTTATGCTTTAGAACCAAAAAGATGAAGAACTTCTTTAATTAGAATGGCAGTTATTATGATTGCAAATATGAATCCCTTCTTTGTTTCCTTCAGATAGAGCCCAAGCACAACCTCAAAGCTCCTGAGCAAATACCTCTTGCCCTTTCAGATCCTTAATATATCAGCCCTTCAGAGAGGAATCCAAATTTAAACTTCAAGGTGACAGAGGTTTAGGACAACTCAGAGTCTGCCCTGTGAGAGCAAGGGAAAGGACAGTTGCAGATTTCATTTTAAGGAAACATTTCTCTCTCCTGTTTCCCTCTCTCTTCACATCCTTTTCCCAAGAAAACAAACTTTTTTTTTTCGTTCCTAGATCACACTGGAAGCTTTGAAAGAATTGACCAGCTTATTCCTCATCTGCAGCTTCCTAAAGTGATCCTTTAATCAGCCCACCCAGCAAGGACTGGGAGATAAGAAGCACCCTGAAAAAACTGTGACAGAACAAAATAATTTCACAGTGATTTATTAGGCACACAGCCACTAATGACTTTGCAAGTGTGGAAAGCAGGATGGAGAGGCAGAGCCTGAGCCAATACTAGCTGTCAGAACATCATTGTCATCTGTTGGGTTAGAAATATTTAAGCCATCTGATGTTTCAGCCTGGCATCCCAACGTAACAACAGGCCTGGAAACAGCCATAAATTTGCACACTGAGAAGTCTGTTCAAATTCATAGAGGTTGACAAAGAAATGGGAGATGGTTGTTTGTGCGACACTCAAAATAAAGGATCGTGATCTCCAAGAGCATCCTTCTAGTGCATCAACTCTGCTGTCAGGGCTGAAGTACCGCAGGCGACAGCCACTTCACTGAACTGAAAGATGTTTTTATATTCATTTGCAGATGTTATTTTTGTCCTTATTGTGAAAAATATCTTTGTTCTTTTGAATAAAAAGTCACCTTGTCATGTATTTGGGAAAAATCCAAGGAAGTGCCAAGGTTCTGCAATTCCCACCTGCTGGGAGCAGCAGGTGCTTGGCACTTGCCGTGGTGAAGCTCTTGAGACAGGTTCTGCCCTCAGATGTGCTACTGTAAATACAACATAGCTTTGCTGGCACTGACTGAATTATCCCAGCTGAAGTTGAAAGTAAGCAAGAGTGGAATCTCTTCTCTTTTTGCAGCAACATGGGATTACAATGGTAACGTTAACATTAGAACTGATCAATTTTGCAAGATGACAAAAGAACACACTGATCTCACTGCTGTGAGCTCCTACTCAGCAGACAATTGCATCCTGTCTAAAAATTGCATTTTAAAAATGTTCAAAGCAATGTGCAAGCATTATCTTATAAAGGCTTAAAAAGGAATCCTATAATGCCAATGTCTTCATATTGCAGATGTGACGCATCTAGAGAGCAAAGGTTCCTATGCAAATCTGTAGCAGCTTGCAGGGATATTTGGACAGAAATTTCCATTTAGGCATCTCTAACTTCAAGACTTCAGAGCACACCACTGGAAAAGACAGAGGTTGATATGACCTCTACTTTACAAAAGCTTCTGCAATTATATTATGGTCCATCTAAATTACTAGTTTGTTAGTCAGTTGGGTATTTGCAAAGAAAACAACAACCAAACAAATCAAAAAGTTGTTCAATTAGTCCAGCAATTTAGCAAATTCTTCCCTGTTGTGCTAACAGAATACAGTGGCCCCCACTTTACCCTGCGCTACTGAATGACAAGTTGAGAGCAGCTAGGAAACCCAACTAGCAGGAACTTAGTGGTCCACCACCATTCCCAGAAGCAAGGGCTGGCCACCACCCACTTATGCCAAAGGAGGCTGAGTACAGAAAGAAGGTGAAAATAGAGTGTTTCTGGACTTTTTGTATCATGTCTTGTTCTTGCTTGAGAAAGATGTACCTGAGAAATGCTCTGGAGTGCTGCAAGACACAAAACTAGCTTCCTTAAATTGATCTATTTTTTCCCACCATCACAAGGAAATCCAAAAAATAAAAATGTGTGGGAGAGGGAAGAAAAGCATCCAACTTTCTTTTCAGACATGCTTATTATTCCACAATCCTCAAACCTAATTGTAGAGTATTTTGCATTATTCTTTTTTTGCACAATACTTGTCTTTCTTACTTTTTCAGTCAGCATTTCTATGTTACTAATAAATATGTTTTAGGATAGCCTGCATCACAACGCTACCTTTCTGTCCCACTGCTTTCTCTTTCAGAATTGGCTCCTCTATCTCCTCCTACTCAGACCTTGTTAGTCCTTCTCTTGTTCCTAATTTGAAGATCTCAATGAGCAAGAATTACATGTCTCAGCAATAAACATGATCTCACAGCAAAACAAAGAAGAGGATGAACAAAATAAAAATTACTGTCTGGTGAAAGGTCCCTTGACAACTACAGCTACACTGACAGGCGCCACTGAAATAATAGGAATGATGCTTCAAAACAACAGCCAGGAAAACGTTATGAAAGAGATAAAAAAACAGTCTAAATGGATCTTTTCAAATACAGATTCCACTGTCAAATGAGGAGAATGAGAAAAATGTTCTTTCTTATAGCACAGTCATATTTAAACTCTGCCAGATAACAAAAAACCCCACCAAAACGAGAGTACAATCTGAAAGATCCTGGGACAAATAGTCCATTTCAGGAAAGAATGATGCAGAAGGGAGCAGAAGGATCATATTCCGGGGATGGAGAGAAGGGATGAAAGGTGTTACCTCATTACAAATCTTGAATTGCTTCCAACTGGGTTAACAATAAAACTCATGTCAACTTCCGTGCAGTATCAGGCACTTGCAGGCTTATATCTGAATAAGTACCACTACCAAGGTGAAAAACTGCATAGCAAAGAAGTCGAGAGATTAATAAACATGAAAAATTATGGCCCACTATTGATGCTCCATCCAAGACAGAACTAAGGCAACACTCATGAGGAAAGGTTGTCTACAGGTTTAGGGAGGCAATTAGGAAAAAGCATTAGCCTTCATCTGTCAATAATGCTTAAGTGCGAACAAGTTACTTAGGCACTTTTTCCACCTTAGCTTCACAACAATAAAATGGGGAAAATTGCTGTAAATACTGGTGTGGTCAGAATTATCTCGTGGTCAGAAGGTATTTCAAAAGCACCAAATGGATCCTGTAAAATCCCACAGAAACCGCAGCATCTCCCAAACTGCCTAGGGCTCTTCAGCAGGCAGAAAATGCAGAGATAGAAATCCAGCTGCACAGAAGTTCCCAGCTAGACTGAGTCAGAGGTTGGGGGGGCGGGGGGGGGTACAGAAAGACATGGCAGAGACAATGCAGCAGGCAGGGTGGAAAGGAACAATTTTATTTTCTTGGTATTTTACATCCCTATTGTGAAGCACTACTGGTAACATGGCAAAGATTATTACCTAAAAACTCCAGTTGCAAATGCATAGGCAACACCCATGTTAGCAGAAACAGACCCTTTTCTTCTAGTACTGAACACACTCAGAGCTTCAGAAGTTTGGCTTAGGCTCCTGGGCTTGCATTCCTCTCCAGAGAAAAATAAAATCTGCAGAAAAGCCATGTATTTCTCCTCCATTTTATTCCACACACTCAAGACACCTAATAAATTTGCTTTGACTTCTTATTCTTCCCTAAAACAAAGGAAAAACTGAGAACCAGAAATATCTTTTTGCTCCCTGGTAGCCTGGCGGAGACGCGTGTAGGACTGTTTCCCACTTTTATACAATGAAATTTAAAAAAAACCACAAAACAACAAACAGATTACACAGAAAAAGATACAGGGACTCTGCCATGTCTTGCCAGAAGCACTGAAACCAAGAGCACATTGGAACTGAGAATAAAAAACTAAATAGTTAGATAATAAGAATGTCCCAATAGTAAAGAAAAACAATAATCAAAGTTTCAAAAGGCATGTAAACTCTGCAGGCAGAGCCAGCCAGCCTTTTAGCACTCACTGGGATTAGAGAGAAACTTTTAATCTGAGATTATTCTGTGTCTATATACTATAGCTTCTTGCATGTGTCTTTATAGTGTTGAATATCCAAAACAAAACAATCAGTGAAGAGACTGCATGGCTCACTAGTCTGCTCCACCATGGCAATACAACTGTCCCTGCCCTGTCAGCAACAAACAGACTTCTTGTCCCAAATCTGACCGAGCTCCGCGCTCCCCAACCCTGTGAAATTCAGATGTGGGTTAGTCTTGAGAGAGGTAAGAGTCCCATTAAACACTGATTCAGCCACAAGGCACGGACAGTTCCCAGAGCCAAACCTGGGGAAGTTAAGACGAGCATTTCGGGGTGAACAGACCTTTTGCTAAACCATACTGCGAGTCTGTGTGTGCACTGGATGTGATAAACTGACCCAAACGCACAGCCCAGGGCAGGGGTGCAGTGGTGCAGTCAGAGTTATCCTCCGTGCCCCAGACACCGCACCACGAGCTCCCAGCACTGCCCAGGGGGGCAAAGACCAGGGGGGACCCCCATGCTCCAACCCACCCCAGATGTGAAGGTCTTGCCTGCTGAAACTCCGAGCCCAGCATCCCCCAAACTCCAGACCTCAGCGGCAGGAAACTCCTCTCCCTGCCTTTCGCTGTGCTACATGTCAGAGAAAAACATGCCCAAGCCACGCCAGCTGCCGAAGGGGAGGAAGAGCAAGCAGTCACTTACGGGGATGTGCACTCGCAACATGAGTTTCTTCTGGCTGGAGCTTTTCCTGCTGCTGCTGGAAGCATCTTTCTTCTTGTCCATGGCAGTGCTTCCCATCCCTTCACCCAGGTGTGGTGCTGGGCGATGGATCTGGAGAGGGAAGCTCCTCTTCCACCTCTCCCCACCTTCCACCGGCCGCAGTTACTCCAGGCTCCTTATTTTCTTTTTTTTTTTTTTTTAATGGCCTTAGGAAATAGGGGGGGTAGAGCGGGGAGGATGGGAGAAGCAGAGGGAAGGGGAGGAGTTTCTCCAGCTCCGGTCTTTAATCCAAGCAGCGAGGTGTCAGGAGGGACCTTCTCAAGAGCTTGAGATGCCCTTTACAAACACTTCTCGCTTTCTCACTCTTCCGCCCTGTCAAAAATATCCGGAGCATCCTGGGGGGGTGAGAAAGTTTCCTTCCCCTCGCCCAGCCCGGCCACACTCTCCCCGAAAGAGAGAGAAGGAAAAAATAAAACCCAAAAAACAAACACAACCCAAAAAA
>NW_010102010.1:0-38845 GCF_000699245.1 Pterocles gutturalis
GAGGGGAGCTGGGCCTCGGGGAGTGCTGGCGGATCTCCCTCTCCTCCCGGGGAAAGGCTCCGTTGTCGCAGGCCTGGAGGACGTCTCATGCCTGAGCTCCTGGTTCGAGAGGGGCCCTAGGGCGAGTGCTCCGGCTCTACCATCGCCGGGGCTTCCCTGCTGTCGATCAGGTTTATGAGTTTCTCTTGTATTGGGGCACCCGTAACGGGGTGCCGTATTCAAGGTGCTGTGTTACAAGCGCTGAGTAAAAGGCAATAATCGCTTAACTGGAGCTCTGTTAGCCACCGGCACTGCCGGGCTGTGCTGTGCTGCGGGATCATGTTTAATGAAGTGCCCACTAGGTCTCCAAGGGAGAGCCTGTCCCTCCCAATGAGTTCAGCTCATCCCAGACACAGGACTTTGTGTTTTTCCTTTACTTCAATGACATTCCTGTCAGCCCATTCCTCTGGCGTGCCCAGGTCCCTGTGAACAGCAGTCCTGCTCTTGAGTGAAATGATTGTGCTCTCAATTAACGGTAATTAGCACAGCCAGCTTCCTTAGTCAGCCTGGTAAATTGACTGGAATAAATCAGAAGGGGTCACTGTATAGGTCTGAGCTGCTTTCCTGTCTGATACCAAAATTAGTTCTTGCTTGGCTGAAGAGCCTCTTGGCTTAGAATTAACTTGCGGTGAAGAATTTCCTAACAGCTACTCCAAAAGTTAAGAAGCCCTGTTTTTAAAATATTTACACTTTTTTTCCTCCTACTTGAAGCAGTAGGACTTAACTACCTCTGGATCTTGTCACACCTGGCCAGTTTGTCTGCTGAGGCTCCTTTACATTATTCCCACTTTCCTCCATAGGAGTCTAGGCTTTGATCAAACCATTCCTTAAACCCTGGGTGTAGGTCTGGCCTTTATTGACACTCAGGTGGACTCAGCATTAGCATCTAGGGATAGAAGCAAAAGATTGCTCCCAGTCAGGAGGCATTTAGAAGCAGCTACAGGCTTACAGTGTTCCTGGAGCCTGCCTGTAGCACTACTCACACTACGCAGAAATGAAACAATGACAGCAATTTTCCTCATTTGCTACTTCTCAGGAGTAGGTTACCTCTCCCAATGACTCAATGATATTCTCTCTTCACTAGGTATTAAAATAGTACCTGCTATTACCAAAGAAGATTTTTGTTGGCAGCTTCCCAGCATTGTAGAGAACCCTGTGTTTCTGAGCTGTAAGCCTCATGCTGCCACAATTAATGCCAGCTGAGGATTAAGTAAGTAAAAGCCTCACAGCACAGAGAGATCTTCTAATATATTCCATATGATACACATAGACTGAACTCGTCTCTACATTACAGTTTTCCTGATCCTGTAGCTATTCTTGTGGTGTGCAAAAAAAAAAACAAAAAAAAACCAAACCACAAGCAAACAAACAAACAAACAAAAACCAAAAACCCCAAACAACTTTTTCTACTTTCTCTAATTTATCAGTGTCCTTCCTGAATGGATAGTTTGAAAATTGGATGAGGTATTTTAGCAGTATTTAGAACCTGAGATATGTAGTGAAAAGTAATACAGTGGTAGAAACTATTTGAGAAGACACACACTTAGCTGAAGTTCCCTTGTGAAGAGGTGACACAGAAAGGATTTTTTTTTCTGCTGCTAAGAACTTAAGAACTGGGGAAACACTAGTTTTTCTGTATGTTCTTTGATTTAAAAAAAGGAAGTGATTGGCTAAAACTGAGAGAGGTTTCAGATCTGGGAGAGGGATTCACCTGCTGGAGCCAAATTAGGATAATTATGTGACAAAGAGCTGATGTGCAAAAGGGAAGGTTGAGGAATATTTTATTGTGTGGTACAAGGTGCTGAATAATTGTGTGTGTCCTCAAAGAGGATGCAAATGAAGGGGGTGACAAAACAGGTCTCCATGTGGTGGCTAAGAAAGAACACATAAAATGATGGCTCTAAATATATGGGAGTGCTCCTTTGAATTCAAAAGGACCAGGAAAGAAAGAGTGGAGGATGAAAAGAGCAAAAGACTTACTGTATAAGTAATTTATAAGTAATCTCTAGCCACATTCAACACAGAGGAGGTTGCAGTTCAGGCAAAGCCTGCTCAGGAACAAGGCAGAGTTGCTCTCATTCCTAAAACAGAACAGAGCATTCCTAAAACAGGGCAGACACATCATGGTGCTGTTAATCCTTCTGAAGTAGGTCAGGCTTTCAAAGACGGAGAAGATACATACACCTCATTTGAACCTGATTAGGAGCATGAAATGGCAAATGGATAAAAAGAGAAAACAAGGAGGGACAATAAGAGAAGACAACTGTCTGTGCCAGACCATTTAATACTTTTGTGATTACTTTAATTACTCTGTCCCTTACAAACTTACCCTCCTTTAGCTTCATTTGGCTTCTGTTAAACCTGTACATCTTCAGCTTTTACCTTGTGTGTGTTGTTCTGCTGGCTTTGCACAGATCTCAAGAGTTACAGTTTTCCAACTTCCATACTCCCACAGCTTTTACAGAAAAGGTTTAGGAGTCAAACTGTCCGTTTAGGTTTCAACAGCTGTTGAATGAAGTGTGTCCATTAACCACAGTTAAGTTTTGGACAGCATTTGGAAAAAAAAGAGTTATGAGTTCACTTCTATAGCTTTTTAAAAAATCTTTATTAGAAAATTGAAAGTTCAACTACAGTGTGGAAAGAACAAATAAATGTGGTAGACCTGAATTGAGTGAGACATGCCAACAGCATATGTTTTGCCTGTTCTGTGATACTGCAGGGACTTATGTCGCAAATATTTCTATACCAAAATGCTGCTTTACCTTGGTGACCAGTCCCTGCTCTGCACAGAGGACACCACTGAATACATTGTTTCCTAGACTTCCCAAGCAATAATTTCAGTGTTTCTCTTGAAGGACCTGAGGAAAACTGTACTTTGTGCTCTATAGTATTTTCTCTGTGTAGAGTTTTTATGTTAACTGAACTAAAATTTAACCATCTGTGATAGTGTGGCTTTCCACTGGCAAAAGAAGGGAATTAAAAACTCATTGATTTTAGGTGTGTGGTATGCAGAGGGTCTAGTTAGAAAACTTTTTCTGTAAGTTTGCTTTTGTTAGGTTTATTTTCTACTTTATGAAATGTTGTCCTATTATTAGTTTGTGTGGATGTCTCATGGTAAAGAAAGGTATTCCAGCATTCTTGACATTTTTTCTTTCACTGTGTGACATGATAGATTCGTGACACTGGCTAGAGCAGAATAAATTACTGTTAACACTCATTTTCCTAAAATATGCCTAATTTCACCATCTATGTAATTTTTTCAGTTCTATACTGGATTTCCAGAATTAGACTCCTAAACTTTTGGAACTTCTTTTTGATGGATTAATTGTAAAACTAAAAAATTAGAGGTTATCACACAGACAACAGCAATTTTGATACTTCCAATTTTAAATTAATCTGTACATGTACCTAACAAAATAATAATTGGAATATATTTTTCTCTGTGTGAATGTAAAAGAGTTTGCAACTTGGTTTATAATTTAAGATAATGTAGTAGAGCATAAACAATATATGGCCAGAAATAAGTATTCCATGCATGTTCTAACACAGATTTATTAACCCCTAAGCTTGTTATATTTAAGGAGAATTGTTTAGTTTAAAATAGATAGATCAGTAAATACACAGCACTGTATATAACTGTTGGAAACTCACCATGCCTCTGCCTTTGATAATTACGTAAAATGAACAAAAACTTTTGTACAAGAGTTTGACATTTGAACAGGAATGTTCATATCCGTCCTGCATAAATAAGACTACAAAATTCATTGGAATATTAAAAGAAATAGATAAAGAGCTTTGTTTTTTGTATGAATCAAGTTTGACAGAACCTTCTCTAATGATTATCCACCAAAAGATAGGTATATAATGACAAGAGGAAACAGTATTTTGCACCTTCATACAGAAAGACAGTGAGGCTACTGTACTCATAATAATTTTAGTTAAATGTAGTTTTCAAGAATATCTCTAACTTTCACTTTTGCTGTCTTGTGTAAGTGTTAAGAACTAGAGTTGTCTTGTCAAATACTCAAATTTGAAGATAAGTTATCAATGATATTCAGCGTTGAAAAAGGTATCTTATTATCAAAAAATCTCACTGCTTATTTGTTGTTTATTCTTCTTATACAGGGAAGTCAATGTGCATCACTACAGGCACATTAGCGTGCAGTAGCAGTTCTGCCCTACCTTCCTGCATGGCTGTTCTTGGTCTTGTAGTATTAAATCATATTTAAAAATGTGCTTTTTCATTTTGCTTGCATGTCCAACTACAGAAGACACTTGACTACCAACATGAAGTTTGTCATATGAAGGCTGTAACAGTAGTGCACCAGAGTACGATAGTGCTCATTGCACTTCCTGCAGCCGGAGGCATCTGTAACCTCCAGGGAGCAGAGATGCCAGAGAGAAGCTGGTGGCAGAAGGAAGCATACAATGCCTATCTGGGAGCTAGAGAAACAGCTTGCTTGCTGGCTTTGAAAATAAGACTTCTCAGCTGGGAAACTGGGACAGAAAGAATGAGATTTGGAACCTGAAGGGCAGCCTTTTTCTGGTGAAATGTCTCTGTATTGGTATCTTTACGTAGCTTCCAAGGTATAAAATGGAGCAACAGGAACTCATTTGCAAGCCTTATGTGATATCCAGTCCTGTAAAAAGGTACATGCTGGGGGATGCCTCTACCCACACAGCGCTGCACCATGCAGGCAAGCCTCCGCATCCTTATCTTTGCATAACTCGAGCATAGACCTCCTACAATATCATCTCCCACCTCTAATGTGCATCTGTTCATTTTCTGCCTGTCAATCCTCTTCAGAATTTAAAAGAAATTGCAAGAGAAACTTGAAAGCTTGTTCTCGTAAGTCCATCAGATCAGGACAGATCTGATAGGAAATGTGAATTTTTATTGCCTGACTTTTTCTTTTTTTATTTTTCCAAAGAAGAAAGGAGAACTGCTGTGTAAGGAACAGTTTCTTGCCATATATTTTTCCTCAGCAATAAAAATATCACCAAGGCAGAAGTACAATTCTCTTTTTAGACCTGACACCTGCAAAGCCCAATATGTGTGGCTGAGTGAGTTAGATGAAAAGGTATCATTAGGTTTTTATCAGATTATTATGCAAACTCAAGCTGGCTAGGCTTGTCAGACAGTAAATCTAGTGCAAACATCTGTGGACAAATTCTGCTCTCGTCCATGTTGCTGTTTGCCTGTGGTCAGTATTCCTCTCTACTGTGATACTGTCTCCTTTCTCTCAGCTGCGAGAAAGGCATGGGTGCACATAGGGCATGATTTACAGTGTAAACAGTCATTGACATAGAAGGATTCTGACTGCACTTCCAAATTAAATCAGAAATAATGCTATTAAAGGCAAAGGAGTTATTCTCCCAAATGCAATGCATGAAACCAAAATTCAGGCCTAATGACTAAGATTTGTTACATATGGCATGGATATTTATACATGTCTTTTTACCATCTGTGACCTCTTGTTTCAAATAATAACCCTTTAAGGCAGCTGCATGTTGTGTTGAAAAAGTGAATCAAACTGTGTTGAAGTCAGGTAGACATGGAGATCTTCTATTGACTTCAGCGGGTAATGCACAAGAATTGGGTATCTGAAAGCTGCACTGGCTATTGTGAACACAGCAAGTGCTTTTCCCATTTCAGGCAGAGTGATAGTCTCAATAACAGTAGGCAGCTCTCTTTGCAGTATATCATACTCATTTTAAACCTGCTCTGAATGCTGCAGGAGCTGAGCAGTGAAACAGACTGCCCAAAGACACAGATGTAAACCCAGGCTAGGCTCACAGATGTTCTATGGCAGAGTATCTACTGTGCATTCTATAACACAAAAAATATGTGCTGTAATTTTTTTTAAAGGTCTCAATACTTCAAGAATTTCTGCAAAAAGAATAAATGCTCACCTGAAAAGATGGCATGTTTGAGAAAATGAAAACTGTCATACCATAAACTAAGTTCTTGCGTGTGGGTAATTTTTGGATGTGTCTCAAAGACATGTTGCAGCAGAGCCATAAATCCAGATGCCATTGCATGTAGTTCTCAAGCCAATCTTCCACAAATTCCAGCCTTTGGAAAATTCTTAATATATTAACCTGAATTTATTGCTGAGATAAGCAACTCATGATGAAAGTAGCAAGATATATGTGAGACAAGGAAATATTTTCAAATGTATTGCTGTATCTGCACTAAATTGTCAGTTTGTAGTAATTTTCTTCCACAGTAAGAAAATGTCTTCATCTAAATGCACTGCATCTAAATGCAGCAAAAAATAATATTTCTGGTCCCCATCTGAAGAGCTAATGTGTATATTGGTTTGATATGTATGCCAGTATTTCTGAGACTTCTGTGGGAATGGTCTTCCCTCATAATTTTTTAAATTTTAGTAATGTTCATCTCTCTCCTTCAGTGTTTCAAAAGAGGTATAAAATCCTTATCCTGGATCTCCTGTTTAACCAGCGATTGCCTACAGCTCTGGGCATATTTCTCCTGTTCCTTTCCCACTGATCTGCACATTAGGTAGACCTAATGGACAGGTGAATGGACAGGACAATGAACAAGGAGTGCTCAGTCTTCCCCCTGCCTCTGCAACGATGTATTTATGAATGGGACTCTGCTCTTGGTGACTAAATGCTCTTACAGGTGCCAAAGCAAATGGCCACCCCAATAACTGCTTGCAGCCTAGTCTCCATCTGGTACAGAGCATCCCTGTAGCTCTCGTGCAGTTGCTTGAATGTGACAGTTGCCAGAGGCCCATATGCTGCTGCTGTCGAAAGACCCTTTCAGGCAGTTTGTCATCTGGGGGTTGCAATTGTCTTTCGGGTAGTCGGACAGTGACTGTGGGCCTACTGTGATAGTCCCTCTTCAGGCAAAACTGTTAAATTTGGCAGGAATTTTGCTGGAAGAGTTACTGCTGGATTAAGGTTACAGATTGTTAGATTGAGAAATTGTATCTGGTTGCTGCAACATATGAAAGCAGAAGTCTTTTTAAATGCAAACTATCTGAGAAAAAGACTATTCAAGCTTCCAGGAAACTGAAATTCTAGTCTTTTATTTGCCAAAACCACAGAAGTCTTCAAACATACAAAGATAATAATCAACTAGTTATCATCCCGTGATTAAATGCAACTTCCAAAGTGTCCATAAATATTTAAGCCTATTGCAACTTTCAGACATGTGGTTTAAGAATTAAGGTGATCAGTGTAAATAAAATTATTGATTTTTCTGAGGCATTTCTGTGCAGAGCACTTGTATGATCCAGCCTTAGAATACAAGGGTGTCAGGCACAAAGTCAATATAATTTTTTTCTTTTGAAAGAAAGAAGAAAAACTGTAGGGTGTACACATTTGTCTGAAACGTGGGCTGATAAGGCTTATTTAAAACTTTCTTTCAGAGCTACCCCTTTGCCAAAGAATGCATTACCAGATATCTAGAAATGGCATATTTTGTACAGAATATGAATGTTGAAGTTGATAAGTGCTCAGAGCCTTATTTGCCAGCCTTTTCCTGTTAAGTACTGTTCAGCTCCAGAAGTGGACAACATAAAACAGATACAATCAATGTGTGGATTATGTACAGTAACAGTCTAAAGGATGCTTTAAGGATATAAATATGTAGTCTTAAATGGCTCATTCCAGAAGAGCCCTGTACTGAATGTTCATTTTTATTGCTGAAATATTCCTAACCATGGTGCAGCTCTCTGTGTGGCGAGCATTTAATGGGAAGTGTCCCTGGTCTGTCAGCTTCATCTGTAAACTCTTAAGCCTGACTTTCCTGGATATCTTTTCCCCTTGAGGGAAACCTGAAAGATTTTGTGCACTTATAAAGATTTACATGTCCTGAAACATCTTTTTCCCATCTGTATCAGCTGATAGAGTAAGAAACAAGTTATCTTGCTTTACAAATCGTGTGTAGTTTATTATATCAAAATTACTGAAGAGCAATTTTCAGGGACCCAGACTTGACTCTCTAATAAACTGCTGTTGGCATACACTTAAGCACAGAAAAATGAAGCAGTTTGCAAAGTAGGGACCTTCTAAGTGGCAATTGCCAAAGCAAGTCCTCTTGGGTTTTAGACACTCCTGTCTCTGTCAAGAAGACTGTAGATCTAAGTCTTGCATTCCAGTCCTGTGACTTTCTGTTCACTCCCACAGAGCCCTATCCCTGAAGCAAGTATACCGTTTGGCATACTTGACCCTAATTATAGCTCATGTCTCAACTCTCTTACCCAGTGGGAATGTTACTATTTCACTGCTCAAAACACTGTGAAAGGGTGGAATTCATATTTCTGTGCTTCTCCCAGCAGAATAGGTTTTGATCCCAGAGCTTCTGTAGCTGCCATGGTTTAACTGCAGCTGGCAACTAGGCACCACACAGCAACACCTAAAACATCAGTGTGTTATCAACTATGAAGAAAATTAACTCAATCCCAACCAAAACTAGCACAGTAGCACAAGTGATGGATATTCTTTAAGCTGATATTTTACATTTTGTTCACCCATTTCTGGGGATTTTTCTGTGATAAATGAATAGGTAAAAATGGGAAAGCATAAGACAATTATGACCTTCTAATATGACTTCTTGGTTTATATCTAAAACCCAACAGGCAGACATTTTGCTTCTGTCTCAGAGATGCATTAATGTATGAAAACCACAAAGACTGTAAACCTGAAGGCAAAAGAAACCAAAGGTATCTTGAAACAGTCACATTAAATGACCAAGAAGACACATACCTGTAGCTCTGACAGAGCCTTGGCCATGATAGTAGGAAGATTACTTTCTGCTTTGACTTCATAGAGAATTGTACTTTTGGCAAATTGTTAGGATATAGCTATAAATTACTCATTTCATTTTGATCTAAATACAGATCCATATGCATGGATTATGTCCTGCTAAACCACAGCTTCTAGTACAACAGCACTCTTGGTCCTCCTTTCACACATCTTTTTGAAAAAGCTGAATTACATGCCTGATAGAAGTAGGAGAAAAAAATACTTTATTGCACTTTAGAAAACAGTAAAAATTATTTTAAGTGATTGAATCCTCCGAGAAATTTCTTAAATGCAACCATATGACTTCTGTTACTGAAAGCAGAAAAAAGGCATAAGAATGTACAGGGAGTCACCCAAGTCCCACCACACCCTACAAAATGAGCTCTGCTGTCATTCTCTAAAATAGAGGGCTGCCATTTGGAAATGTAACAGACATTTTTGTTAGTCCTCTTAACTGTCTGTCTACCATTTGCTGCTACTTGTGGTTCAGTTATTTCACAGTAAAATCTGTTCTGTGAACAAAGACCAGACAATCACCACAACTTTTTGCCTGCTAACAGGTGTTGACTGCTTCATTTGCCAAAGAAAGATTGTGGCCTTTATGCCCAAAGTTTCTTTTGAGAGTCAGTACTATCCCTTAACATAAATATCAAACAAAACATCAAACCTCAATAATGCTTGTGGACTGCAGAGAAGGTGTAGCCCCTCCCTTGAGATTACTACAGTACTAATCTTCTGCTGTTTTTACATTCTGTCCTTATTTTCTAAGTGTCTCTAGTAGAAGTACAGATGGCTTTTAAAGGGCCAGTCCTAATGTTCTAGGCTCTATTTGCTTATCAGCAAAGTAACCACAAAAAGCTTCTATAGATAGAAAAAAGTTACATTACAAAAGGGGCTTAAGAACAAACAAATCGCACCACTACTCTTAGCTTCCTGAAGTCTGTTTGACTAGGTAGAGAATCTTAGAATTATAGGCTCCAAATGTGCAGAGCATTACCTGCTAATCCAGGCTCCATGGAAAGGCAGAGATCACTGTGGTAGATACAGAAGCTAAAAAAACCTCTTGTATTAGAAGCCATTGTAATAGATAAAGTGAAGAACTATAGCACTTAGAAAATAATGTTTTCCTACTCAACTGTGAAGTTAATTACACATTCATACAACTGACAGTGAGAACTAAGGTTGCTAACAAGAGTTCATAGCTACTGACATAAGTATGTGTGCTGATACAGTAGCAAACACAGTTATGAAAGAGCAAACCTCAATCCTATTTTAACACAACACATCAAAAACCTGTTGTGAGCTACAACCCACCATACTCCAAACTGCTCCCTACATACCTGAAGCCTGTCTCTCTAAATAAGAAGGGTCTTTCCAGCCTATATATTTACAAACTTAGATAACAACTGTCTATTTCTGAGAGACTTTCTATTACAAACAGCTATGTCAGGGCCCATAAGCAATGTTGGCCCTGGTCAGCCTCACCTGGGACCCCTGCCCACACCCCTTCCCATAGGTCCTTGGGCCTCATTTAAACTCAGGCCTGGGCCCTGTATGCTTGTTTGAGGTGTACTGTAGGAGAGCTAGTCTCTAGTTGTGTCTTATGGTTGTCTTCAGTACTTATATTGTAGCTTTGTTTCCTGTTGTTCTTATCTGAGCTTCTTGGATAGCCTATGGGCCTGGTTTACCTTCGTACTGTGTCTGGGGCTGTTGATGGATTCTGCTTTCTGTAATGAGTACTGTGTGTCATGTTTGGATCCCCCAGGATAGTGTTCTGGTTAGGTCTGTGTTGAGGTCATACTTAAGTACTGGATCAGCTCTATTCAGGGGGTTGCACTGTTTTTGTTGCTACCTGATGTGCAGAGGGAGAATGTGGATAGACTAGGATTAGGATGAAACCATAGAGAACAGAAGTTAATGTTATTTTTAAAAGCTACAGTTTTCTGGGACTTCAGTAATACTATGAAACATCTAATCTTGCTTTGAAAATCTCTGGAAATAGGCAAGCCACTGTTTCTGTTGATAAACTTTTTCAGACTTTAATGGGCCTAAAAAGCAGGGGAAGAAAGTAATATTTCTCAAATGGCAAAAGCTGTATGGTATTTTGTTACAATAGGATGTATGCTTGTCACAGACTCCTGTCAATGAAGCCAACAGGATTACAGAGAGTAGGATTTGCTTCCATAATTCAGAATAGGCTGTTTAGAGAAATGGATTATTAGATGCTAAACTAATCTTCTGAAAGGACCTACTTTTAACCTGGAGAGGAATGGAGATTACTGATAGTTCCTCAAGAGAAGAGAGCTAAGAAGTGAGATGTTTAAAGCTGTTTATAGCTAGAGCTTTTTATGTATCTTGTATGCTTGACCAGAAAGTATGACTGCAAGTGTTATAATCTGATCAAACACCCGTTTGTGGAGTTTCTGGTTTCCAGGAATGGCCAGCAGCAACTTCCTAGAGAAATCAGATAAGAAGTGTGTGTGTACTGCTATACCTAGGCCACATGCAGTTAAAGCTTTTGAAAGTGTTGCAGTGTCAGTACTCATTGAATTAGATTCACCCAGCTACCTATGGTTGGATTCTAATTAGCATCACCCTGTATTTTTCTGCAGGGTAGCATAGCAAACCTGGCAAACTTAATAAGATTGCCATGCTGCTTTCACAGCTTTAGCTGTCAACCTGCTTTTGTTCTGAAGAAATGGAAAGGCTGTTCGCTAGAATACAAGCTGTAAGGAAGAAGAAAGTGGGGATGTTTAGACTTCTTTTTCTTGAGTCATGGGAAAACAATGAGAGTATGTAAGTCTCATCTGCTTTCTAAAGACGACTGCCCAGTAAAAATGTATCTTCAGACCAAAATTTCCTTCCTCTCTGTCTTGAAACAAATATCTTTCCCTCTTCCAGCACATTTTGCAGTATATCTTGCTGTTTTGTAGCAGTTTGCGGTATGTCTTGCTATCTTTGAGCTGCTCTGCAGTCTGTTCATTTGTGTCTTTCTCAAGGCATCCAGGTGAAAGTAGTAATGTGAGGGGTTTAATGTCAATGAAAATAAAGGGGCAAATCAAACAGTCTCCTTTGTAGCTTCTGGCTTTAAGAAGCTTGAAAAGGTCTGTGTGAGCCCTCTTTTGCATAATATTGTGTGCACACCCTAGATATATTTTTATCCTGAATACCTTAGTAAGGTTAGTGAAGCTGATATAGATACAGGATGACTGATAGATGTAGCCCAAGGTCACCAAGCTCATCTGAGTATAACAGAGATAAATCTGCTTCCTTCATTGTATTGTTCTAACAACTCAGTTGTGTTTTCTGCATGTCTTCTCAGTACTTTATTTGGACAAAACAAATACTTACTGCTCTTCAATTTCCAAGTAGCCATTCTTCATATAAGGACAAATGTTATATTGTTGGGTTTTCTAATAGGATTTTTGCAGCCTATTTTTTATTTTGTTCTCAGGAAAGATTTTCCTGACAGACGTAGGAGTTTTATTTGAAATACACTGTTTTTTTGGGGGGGAGGTATTCCACCTCTGCCTTCAGATGTACTTGACAAGATATATGATAATAAAAGTGAGCTAAGGGGTTTTTCCAGTACCTCCTCTTCATTCCTACTGGTCACTAATACTTTGTACAGGTGAGTGCCTTTTAGAAACACTTGTGTATCAGAATACCTTAGTGAGGGATGTTAATATTATTGTTCTACTTGCTTACAAATTGGAAATTATAGCCAATGCTGTGTGACAACTCATCCTGAATCTGTGGAGTTGAAAGAAAAAAAGTGGAGTTTTGGAATTTGCTTAAGTTACCTGTTTATAGAGTCTGAGACCAGGCTGCTCCTTCCCCTCTGACTAAACCTAAATATAAGAGTTGCAAGGCTGGATCAGATAACTTTCTGTCAAACCAAGGGTCCTGTAGCAACAAATACCTAAGGAAAGAGTACAAGCTCAGGCTATGTGTGCCATCTTTTCTATCTTGGAAACACCTGTCACTAATAAGGGTTTCTGGAGCATTTAATTATCTTTACTTGTCAGCAATGGACTTCTATGAATTTGTTTATCCCTTCTTTGAACTTGTTCATAGCTCTTAGATCCTTTAGCAGCAGTAGGTTCCACAACTTAATTACGCTTTGTACTGCAAAAACAGTAGTTCCTGTGTTTGCTTAAGATCTGTGGCCTTGTAACTAGTGGGTTGCCTCTTGAATCAAGTACTGTAAGAAATAGATAACAAATTTTAATTTCCCCTCCTTTTTAGGATTCTGTAGACCAAGTACTGCTCCACTGGCTGTGGTGGAATCTGGGCTGCTGATTTATGAAGTGAAAGCAAATGCCTGCTCTAGATGCAAATGCGACTTGTATTTTCTACCTCTCTGCCAATTACTTGGCATTGTAGTATATTAATGACAGCTTGGAGCAGGTGTGATTTCCATTTCTGTGTGATGAGACAGTTGTGTACTTATCTTTTGAAAATGTGATGACAGATTGGGAATGCATCCAGTTGGACAACTTATGTTCCCCTTAATGCTTGCTTGTGTTGGTGGATGCTGTGCTCAGTCAATTAACAGTTTGTCAACAGCTGATTACAGGATAGCAAAATTAAGATAGCACCTCCTGCTAAGTAGACTTTGCTTCTCTTAGGATATCAACACCTTGGCACTGATGTTCTGTTTCTGGGCTGAGCTTGGTTTCCTTGCTGGTACTGCTAGCCTCTCTTGCTGTGCAGAGCCTCATTCTGAACAGCAGCTTTGTTACGGTTTCTGAGACTCTGAAGGTTTTCTCAGTTTTCCTTCACAATGACAAGGAATTAACACTTGCCCTGAAATGTCTTGGTGACAAATCAAGCTTTAAGTCACTAAGACTGGGGAAAAATACTCTGCTTCACAGAAGGTGAAGGGGCTATTTTAATAATGGAATCATAGAACAGCCCAGGTTGGAAATTACCTCAAAAGATCATCTGGTCCAGCCTTTTGTGGAAAAAGGAGCATAGGTGAGATTATTTAGCACCCTGTCCAGTTGCATCTTGAAAGCCTTCCGTGATGGTGATTCCATCACATCTCTGGGGAGGTTTGAGCTTGACTGAGCTTTCTTGTGTGGTCTAAGCTTATACGTGAATGGCATATGTACTTTTTCTTTAGCAGAACTGTAGCTTTTTGAGAATTTTTACTCCCAAGTGTTCAGCTGTCTCTTTAAGATGTACCTGAAGCATGTCTGGAACAGCAAGTAGAATGATTAGCTATTTCTCCCTCCATTGTGGATGCCTGCTTCCAAATCTGTTAAGAAATATTAACATTTCTAGAGACTTTCTACATTTTCCTTAGCTTTTTCTGATGTTAAGCTGATGCTTTTTACTTCCAGTCCATGCTCCAATGTGGCCAAACTGTATTCTAGCATCTTCTATTTGTAGCATTTTAGAGTGTATACTTACAGATTAAATTCTCTGCAAGGTACAGGTGCCAGGCGATTGATTATGCATTTCCTTAGCTTGTAATAAGAGACAAATAGAAGCCTAGAGTGCTTTAAGAATAAATAGTAATAAACTCTGTTGAAATTTCTCTTTCTGCACTTAGTGCAAGGCAATGAGAGTTGTATGGGCTAATGCTATGGCCTATATTTCCATCAATGTTGGGGGGGGGGGGAACACTACCAAATTGGAAAGGCAGGATTTAAGGTTTACTTTTTCCGGGTATGTGTAAGTGCCTAGGACTCCTGAGAGGCTAATCAGTCCTTGTGAGAACAAGATTATCTGACTGTGTGTGCAAAGTAAAGATGGCTTTCTCAACTTCCTTTGTCTACAAATTGTAGGTCACTAGCATAAATTGAGTGCATGGACTCAGGGTGAGTCCACTGCCTTTCTGCTCTGTCTCTTCCATGTTGCCAGGGTAGAGGTGGGAAGGGGGAAACTTTCTCAATCCTGGAACTGGGATGGCAGCTGGAAGGCTGCCTATGGAGAGTCTCATGCTGCACTGTAAAAAGGAGCATCATAGGTTGGAGGGAGAATGCTGAACTTTAACTCCAAGCATCACTGCAACACATATCCTGTTTTGGAAATGCCGCTGGAGTTCAAGCAGGTTTTCAAGGCCAAGTTCCCTGTAGAGCATTTTCACATCTATCCTTCCATCTCTGCATATGCACACAGCTCTGCATGGCTGAGGGCAGAAGCAGGAGTTATAATCTCTGATTTTTTTTCCCTATTCATGCTGCTTATCTCTTTTACCTGACCTGGTATGTGCAGTTTGCATTCCCCTGTTGTTAGGGAATAGTATAGGGAAGAGAGGCTGAAAGAAATGTTGAAGGGAAATATACTAAGAGTTCATTTATAATAGTTCATATGATCTGACCCAAAATGTTTTAAGACTTATACAGAAAGCTTAGCGTGAAGCAATTAAAGTGTAAAATTAGTATGCCCACATGAAAGCATGTTGAACAGATTTTAGCATACTCTCTTTCAGGGATAAAATAACCCCTGATACAGCCCTAAATCTCATGCAAGATCAATTGATTCCAGAAAATACAGTATAATTCTAAGCATTCAGAGATCTGACTTGAGCTTTTTAATGTTTTGAAATTTTCCATCTTGACTCTGCTTTTGTGAAAGAAATGTGGTGGTGAACCTCATTTCAAGCTTAGAAGTGTGCAATGCAATGAATGCTTTACTGATGTCTTTTTGCTTCCTCTCCCTCTCTTCCCCAGTTCTTTATGTCAGAAATGACTTCTGCAATTTACTTTAATGGGACTTCTCCAGTCCAGGGAGAATTGCTATAGGACAGATATAAACTGAATGATCTTTGTATCATGCTGAGTGCTTGATGAACTCCATGGACCTTGATAAGGCTCCCCTGATAACCGTGGACTGGTTTCTAACATTCTCATTTTTAATGGCAACAAAGCAATGGGGTCAGTGTCATTAGATACATTAGACCTGAATTTTCGTATAGACGAGAATTTTTTTTCTTGCCTTTTTCTGGTTGTTTACCCATTTTGTTTTCTGGAGAGCAGAAACTGTAGGGTACAGTTCCATGTAGGTCTTACATTTTATTGACTTCAATCATAAAAATGGATGCAAGAAAATCTTATTAAAACTGAATAGTGTGTTAATAACCTGCTGTTTTCTTCTTGGACATCTGTGAGCTCATTACTGTACTCTTGGTGGCTGTTAGTCCAATGTATATTTAGAAAATTCTTTTGCTGCCTCTACAGAAGTAATGGATTTGTTTCACTTTGTGTCCTTGTACACATTGTAAATGACAATCCCATTTAAAGATAAAATAGTAAAAATAACACAAACCAAATTATCTGCCTGCACCTTTAGCAATGTTTTCCCTTATTTTAAAAACAAAGGGGATAAACTGAACATGGTGTCTGGATTTTGCAGCTCCTAGCTTTTGACAGTGTCTAAGTTCTCTGCCATGGAGAAAATTCAGCTGCACGTAAGATAGGGAGCAAAATTAATTCTTGGAGACCTTGGTGTTAAACAGTTAATGTTGACTGAAACCTAGCAGAATGCTCACAAGCCTTCTCAACTTTTTTATGCAAAACAAGATCTGTCACTATGCTATATGGGAAATGAGTCCTTTTTCTGGAAGCATCTTTATTAATTAGCAGGTTAAAACTCAGATTTCCTTGCTAAAATGAATTTGGACTTTGATAATTACTTTAAAAGGTACAGTTCCATAATCTTGTCTTGATTTTCTTGTCAAAACGTTGCTTCTTAATGCATTACTTACATTACAGTAAGTTGAAGGAAAAGAAAAAAAAATGCTAAAAAAGGAACATTAACACTGTGCAAGGCATGGTGACAGATTGAGACTTGAATTATAGTACATTCCTGGAAGGAGTGAAAATGCTCCCTTCACTCTCTGCCATCAGCTTCTTCCACTATGTGCCTGGAAGCACGGTAGGAAGAAGTTGCCTATTTCTTTTCCTTTGAGGTGACCAGCCAAGTGCATGGAGATAACAGTAATAGGCAGACCTTCAAATTTCTCTGCCACCCTCTAGCCCAAGAGTGGATGAGCAACCAGGAAGCTCTTATGCATATAATCTGTTTTTTAAAAAGCTTAATGAATATTGAGCACAGAATTGGGCTCTTTGCCAGGTTTAAAAAGGTACTCAGGCTGAGCATTAGAAATGAAGCATTTTCCTGTGTGAATTTGTATTCTTAACTTCAATTTTTTTTAAAAAAATCAAACACTGTTGATTTGGAATGTTACACAAGGACATAAACAGTAAGAAGGAGCTAAAAATATTGGACTACAGTAAGGTTTGAGCTGAAAAAGCTTCTGCAGGCTACTTGTGAGGCATGTTCCAGCTGTAAAGTAACTGTTACTAAAAATACCTTAAGATCACTGTATAATTTAGTCAGCTTTGAATGTCAGATCATACAATGGGACACATGTACATATTTTAAAATGAGAGAACTGATAAAATTAGCCCATTTCTGCTAGGATATTACTTGAACAGATGCTTACTTTGAGCTGGCATAATCTCAAGTGTTTAGCAGGGGGGAATCAAGCTACCAGCTGGATGAGAGGAATGGGTTCTGGTCCCTTCTCTGCAACTCTGAACAATTCACCTCACCTCTTGGTGCAGTTGCTTCCTTGTTTGCAAATGGACTTAAGAACACAGATCTCTGTAAAAAATACAGAGGAGAACAATGATAAAATCCCAAAGGTTTTACTGCTGTTATACTTGGATCTTGTCTCTTTCATTTAGGAAAGAGTATAGTTAACTAACAATGACACAATCATTTGTCATTTTCAAGGTAAAGAACATACTGCGTATCTAAGTAGTGTGATTGTGGACAGCATCCTAATCTAACTTGCATCATTCTTGACATGCCTTAGTGAGACATTTTTAACAGCCTCAGTACAGAGTAACTGTATTTAAATACTAAGAAAACTATGTATTCCTGATTTGTTTCATCGACATAAAATGCTCAAAGCATCCTATACGAATTAATTTATTGAAAACAGCCTTCTCTGAAAATTGTGAACAACTTTTTGGATAATGTAAAAGTGCATTTACTGGATGAGAATGTGCTAGGCATTTTATCTTCTGAAAACCAGAAACTCTTTGTAAAAAGTAATAAGTTCCTGCTGCTTCTCTCCTGGAAATGGGTGGCACAACTCATCCACTGTTGCTCCATGCTATCCAGTTTCCATTGTTATTAAATAAAGACAAATAGTCACTAGTTCCCTTAGCAGTATGTTCCTACATGAGCAATCTGGGACTGATAGTCATAGCAAAATTCTGGGTTCATGGTGGAAAAAATAGAGAAATACTCACTCTAGTGAAATGCTGTATGCAGATGTTGAAAGGAATACTGAAAAATGCTAATCTTTTCCTTTTAGTCTACTTTTTGCATATTCACTGCTATCAGTTCTCCGTGATTTGCTGATGTACACAAGTTCCTGCATTACAAACTGTTGAGAGGTACTTAAGAATAAGAGATGGAAATAAGAGGGATGTTGCCTTTGAGCTTCCAAAGAGAAAAGAGCCAGAAATGAAAATCTGTCCTGTGAAACAATAGTTCTTTTTAGTAGATTACATTATCTTTGGAGAAGAGCAGTGGAACATAGGATGCTATTTTGACTTTGAATGTATTTATGTGCACAAAGCAATTAGCCCATAAAAATGGGAATATTAAAGCACTAATCATTGCCAAACTTAAGTGAATAAATACTTATTTTTAATTAAAGGATTTGATCCCAGCCCCACTCTGGCAAAACTACCCTTTATTTTAGGAAAAAGAGAAATGGACTCATTGGGTAGGAAAAATTAAAACTCTGAGCACATGGGTAATACAGGTTTTTTTAATTCTTTGGATATTGGATACTTTTGAAGGTCTGGGTGGGATAAATGCATTTGAAGGGAAGAAATAGAATAAATTTAAAATGCATTTTACAAATGTATCCTTGAGAACTAATGCAGTCTACAGTGCACTGGCACGTGCAAGTTTACGACTCTTGACTTTAAAGGCTTTACTTTTTAAGCTAGATTTTTTTACCTTTTCGCAGCAGGCATCTTCAATTTCTTGTGTATTGGGGATACATTAGCAGTGTGTAGACACAAATGCTGGCCTAAGATTTGAACAGGAGAAAGAAAGGAGTCTAAAAATCACAAATGGCTTATACTTTTGTCAGTGTTAAAATTAAGGCATGCTGTAAGCCTCCTATTCCAAGCTGGTGTGAGGGAGCAGCAAGGACTGGCTGCTCTGCAGGGCAAGAGGAGCCAGGAGCAGAGCATGATGATAATGCAGGTGGGAGTGGTGACCAGGAGGGATGAAAGCCAGGTGTAGACTAGTGACCACCAGCAATGAAGAGGCAGGTCTGAGGCCAAGCCAAGAAAGCCAGGCAGAGTGGGTGTTGGTCATAGTCGTGGAGATCTGAGCCTGGACACTGATGCACAGCTGGGATCAAGCAGAGGTGGAGGCCAGCAGTAAAGCCACTGCTTAAAATTGCTTCCAAGGAAAAGAGAGGAAGGCCCTCACTTCTAGCTTTTTTTCACAAAAGCTCTTATCAGCAAAGGATCTGACTTTAGACTCAGCTAAAGTGCTTAATTCCCCTGTTTTGCACTCCTAGAGGGGGAATGTGCTCTGGGCTGACAGCTGGGTCTTTCATTTCCAAATTATGTTAACTGGGAAGCTGTTTCATGTACTTTGCCACAAGCTCAGAACACAGGTGACTACAGTAAAATCAGATTAATACAGCATTTTGCTTACTGCCTTCTGCCTGTATTTTTAATATTCTTTGCTGTTGAGGGTTCTTGGGATCTGGTTCAGAATCAATTTAAACCAGTGTAACTGATTTCATCAACTTTTCTGAACACTGGATAAATACTTGAGGTATAATATTCCAAAAGTTCTGAATTTTATTTTTTTAAGAACTAAAATATATTCTGACTGCTTTTATTCCTGCCTTTTTTGGTTTTGTGTCCACAAACACCAGTTTGAATTCTTAGCAATTGCTACATTAGGATAAGAAGTTTTCAAATATTTTAATATTTTAGATATCACTGGCAGAAGCTGTGGGCAACAGTTGTAGCATAGTTAAACTGGCTATTGCCCTGCCAGTGTTCTAGATTACAGTTCTCCTAAATTTTCACAATCTTGGAAAGGATTAAAACCTAGCATTTCGGACTGCTGTGCACCAAAACTTTGAACTTGTAATCAATCAGACCTAAAAAAAAAAAAAATCTGGCAATTAATACAAAGTTGTGGGGCTTTGAGGGAGTGAGTTTCTTTTTTTTTTTTTTTTTTTTTTTTCTGCCCCTGGTTCATATAGAGATGATAAACTTCTTAAAGTTTAAAAATTACTTCATGGAAAATATAGAGGCTAAAACTATAATAATTTAAATTAGTGCTTTGAAGGTCAGTAAATTAGGCCTATCTTCACAAGGGAAGTTGAGAATTGGTGAAAACATTTCATCCCTAAATGACGTATTTCAGCTATGAATTGTCAAAGTGCCGCAAAGTCATGTCTCACTGGTCTTTTATGTAATTGAAGCAATGTAGTGGAACTTTCTTTTGTATTTCCATTTTGGGCTAATATTTACCATGTTTCAGGCATTCAGTGTTTATTCAGAAACTGGCATTTCTGCCAAAACAGTCTCCATGAAAGATTTTATTTGAAGATCTGGCTTTCCCTTGAAAAAATTACCTTCTGAAAAATATTCTGCCAGTTCATGAGTCATAGCAGATCTATTCCTTCTGAATAGTGAGACTATTCAATATTGTGCATTTTTTATTATATAGTGTGGATTTTCTTTAACTACATAAGCCACTGCAGTTGTTCAAGTTGGACTGTCTTATCTAGAAATAAGATAAATTTGATTCCGTATGTATGATTAAAAATAGTGTTTTTCCAGAGCCTCATACACCTGCCTAAGTTATTTTTTCACAGCTGCACAAGGAGAAATGCAGTACAGAATTGAATCTAAATGCCTAGAATAGCTCAAATTGAAAATGCTGGGGGCAAGGCTGTTACGTGTGCATTAAACGTAAAAGAGGGGCCACCAAAGAGTGTCTTTTAGTTGGGCATTCTCCAAGAGGAAAACCTGTTGTCACTGGTGTGTATGCAGCAACTCCAAAGGACAATGAGTCGTTCAGACCAAGAAAAAGACAAAGAGAATTAGAACTGGAAGCAGGCCGACAGAATGATAGATAGCTGGTGGATTAGTCAGTATGTGGAAACTTTATTTGGCATTCATGTAGTCTTTAGTCTCAAAGAACCACAATGTTCCCTTGGGAGATTATTTTAAGATCCCAAAGAATGTATGTGCTGTTCTTCAGTGTCGAGCAATTTCATCACATGCTCATCCAGCCTTTTTTTTTTTTTTTTTCTAATTCAGAAGTAAAAGTGCAGAGCATCCCCTGGATGCATAGCTACTGCTGTTTTACGGGTGGCAAAAAAAGGAGAGGAAAAAATGAAAAAGTATTCTATTTTCCAGCTCCACAGTAAGTTATTAGTTTCCCCCAGGATCCATTTTGCAGCAAACTATACCCTTTGATTCTTTCACTTATTTTATAGTCATGGGTTCTCTGCCCCTAGAAAGGCCATAGAGATTACATTTGGCATAATGCCATTTACGATAAGTTACTGTAGCTGCTAAATAGAAATCTAATTCAAATTAATTGCAAAACTGTTTTCAAGGTTAACTTTGAAGCAGAGTTCTTGAGGCTTACTCTCAAAAGGTGAAGATTTTGCTGGTTTTGTTATTTCAGGATTAAACCATTTGAGTAATTGAACCAAAATGGGTTTGAAGTGCAGCTGTGCATAATATTGGCATTTGGACTTGAATATCCAAACAGTTATGATATCTGAAAAGTCACTTTCTTGTGAAATACACTTTCATGAACAACATTACAGCTAAATTAGTTATTCCAACAATATCGGTTTGCTA
Organism: Pterocles gutturalis; assembly: GCF_000699245.1. Lineage (NCBI taxonomy): Eukaryota > Metazoa > Chordata > Aves > Pterocliformes > Pteroclidae > Pterocles > Pterocles gutturalis. Next base: position 21,708 of record NW_010102010.1, read on the forward strand.
TTAGAATATCAAAACTATAGGTTATTGTGGAGATGATGCACAAAAATAGGTAAAATGTTCACTAACGAACATCAAGCCTAGAGAGTCCTGCCCTTGTGTCTGATCAGAGGTTAAAATGAAGCATTACTTACTACCAAATACTGGGTGACATATGTGCTGATTCAAACAGATTAAAAGAGAGAGGCTTTTTTTTGAATGCTGGAACAAGGAAGAGAGACTTAATGATAGCACATATTCATCTGCTTGCACTTGTTATCTGATCTGTATAATCAGATTACCTATAAAGTCATGTTCACCAGGGCGAAGTTGAGTGTACTGTCATGTAGTGTTCCTGTCTGTTTCTCCTTATAAACATTGAGTAAAGCTGAATATATAGATGAGTCTGAAAAACAATTTGGAACCTCTTGTAAAGAACTTTCACAAGTATTGATTTGTCAGAATAGGATATTAGCTCTAATTTTTACTGAAATGAACAATTCCAGTTCATTCTCCAGTCAACCTTGACTACTGTCAGAGGCTGATGGCTAGGGATGTGCAACAGAAAGATTCAATATACCTTTCATTATGTCAGAAAAGCTTAATTAGATTCCAAAATATAATTCCATTAAGTTTGTGTTAAAATTAACTGCTTAATATTGGATAGTAGGTGCAGCCTTGAGGTTAGTAGAATCATTGAATCATGGTAATGTTGGAAGAGATCACCCTTTCTTCTTTCCTCTATCCTCATCACATGCATGTGCATCAGAGCCCAGACGTGAAAGGAACAGAACTGCTTGGAACCCGGGGTCTGGCCCTCTCTTGTCCTGTTCTGGAAGGATTAAAGCTGTGCTCAGGGTAGGCTTGAAAAAATAAATGTTGTTATTGCAGTTTTGTCAATGGTGTCATGTGGAATATGGGAGTATATCTGAGAGCAGCTGGATAATGGACTAGAATGTCTGTGGTCTGTTGAAGAAATAAGATGAGGTCCATGCAAGCTTCTTGTAATATTGCGGGATGAGCATGTGCAGGCTAGGGATGGTCAAGGTGCAGCACTTAAAAATACACAGCATCGATTAAACACATGGTTGTACTAGTGCTACTGCTAATGAACAGTGATTGTGAGTAGGTTTACTGTTTGGGTAGAGTAACTGAACTACTAGTAAATATATGACAGTAGCTGGTAGAAAAGTATAAGGAGAGAAAGTGTAAAAAGAAAGTGGTTGACTATGTGCATAAGGGAGATTTTTTTTTTTGTTTGGCATTCCAACAAGACCCTGTTTGTGTCTGCTGTTTGACCATTGTGCATACTGTTATGCTTGGGGTGGATTATGGTCCCTGGAATGTTGACAAGTGCCTCTTGGGACAGAGCAGCCTGTAAGTCTGACAAACCCAGGGGCAACAGCCATGAGGGGAGACAGCAGAACTTTCTTAGTCTGCCACAGACCGGGAAAGGGCTTTTTCCTTCTCTTCTGTCATTGCAGTAATGGACAAAGCTAGTGGAGCTTGCACTCTGGCAGAAGATGCTAGAAGGGCTCAACATTCCTTTATATCTCATACCTTTAAATTCACATCCCCAACAGATTGCTGGAAAAGCAAAGTATGTGTCAGAAACTTGGCAAGAGTGTGCAGTGTCTTCTTCTGTTGCCTGATGTAAGGGGAGAATGCTATAACTAGGTGATCCTAATGCTAGAGGACATGCTGGGAAGAGCAGTTTAAAGGAATGGAATGGCTTCTTCCAGAACTCATGCAACCTCAGGGGAATTGGTTAAAACTAGAGTAAACAAACCCTGATAGATCCAAGTTGGAGCCATGATTGGCACTCTGCTTCAAAGGCTATGCCAGCTTTGGAAGCTAAGTACTTGGTTTGCACAGCACTACACCTGTACTAAAGGATCATGTTGAACATGAGCTAGCCCTACCCAGAGACAAATTTCATGTCTGCATCAGAGTGTATGTGCAATAGGTGGCACTGTTAGCTTGTAACTTGGGCAAGTCACCCACAGACAAGTGGGAGTGGATGGTAACTGCAGTCCAAAAATAAATTTATGTATGCTAGGCTGAACAGCAAGTGAAAACTGTTATTGCAGGTCAGGGAAATGACTGACAAATGTGTTCAGCTTCTGGCAAAAGTCAAATGACATGTGTAGAAACAAGCATCAAATGATCCTCTGAGCCATAGATGTTATAAACCTAGTTCTACCTTCAAATGCACCTGTGTGATTCCCCCAAAAAGATCAGCAAAACTTTCAATGCCTGACATAATGCAGAAGCTCAGCTTTGTGTTTTTGCTTTTAAGTTCAAATCTGGCAAATATTCCAGTTTTGTTCACTCTCCTTCCTCCATTTTTTTCTGCATCTTTAATAACTACTTATGCCCCCTGTTCTTCCCTCCAGAAAGGGAGGGTTTTGGAGTGTGCTGGGATTCTCTAAGTGACTGTATTTTAAGTTTTCCACTGCTGTGAATGGCGTAAATGACTTGAGCAGAGGAATTGTGTTGCTATAGGTAGCCAGAATACTCATCAAATGCCATATGTGATTGAGATATGTAGATATTATGATTGCAGGACAGCTGTGCTAAGTTCTAGGAGCTGAATAAACTTCACACTCTACATTTCAGTAGATGAAAGCTCTCTATACAGGACAGATACCCAGTGGAGACAGACTGTTCTAATTTTTAAAATCATGAAAGGCTTTTGACATTTGCTCTACTAATTTTCCACTAAGGACAGTGAGTCCTTAAAATAACTGTTTAGCTAACCTCTGTATGAGGGGGCTCTGCTTGTTACTGCTAAAATTGGAAGTATTCATTGTACTAATGGATTTGGCTCTTCTCTGCTGCTTTACCTTTATCTTTTAAGCATAGATGTTATTATTTGAGCATTGGTTTTCTGAGTACAAAAATAACATGCATTTTAAATTAATCCTCCTTATCCTCTTTGCTACCTTCTCCCCTTAGGATTTCCTTTTAGAAGCTCAGAACTGCTGCACAACAGTGCAATTCCTAATGTGCAGTCCTGTCAGCTAAACCAACACCACTGAGATTTTGCCTATCTTTGCTAGCATACCTGTTAGGCATTGGCATTTTTTAGCTTGGCTTCTGTAAGTCTTTACTCTCAGGACATGATTTTACTAACCCAGTTGTTAAAGCCAGAGACCTCTGTTGTGAATTATGGAGAGGTGTGTTGACTCGAAGTTTTGTGCTGTCAGTGTAGTACCAATTATTTCTATGCATTAAGTATTTCATCCTATTTGGATTCTCCATTCCACAAGTTTAAAAGCTCAGTGTGAAGGCTTACAGCTGCTTTGATGGACAAAGTTAATCACTTCAGTGATTCAAGCCCCCTGCTTGATATATCAAGCCTCAAAGACGTATTCACTTGCTAACTTCATATCCTAAAACAGGTTTCAGATTAATTTCCTGACTACCTACAAGGCAACAAAAATCAGCTGCAGCTGTATACAAGGGGGCTGGGCTGAATCTTGGAGTTGCATCACACTTGCATGCAATTAATTTTCATATTAAGAGCTTGGATTCTTTGAAAAGAAAGATTGCTCTTCAGAGGCTTTCTATAAAATTGCTTATCTTCCATATGTCTTTTTGGGAGGGGGAGAAAGCTTGTCCTAGAACAACTTGGAGTATATTCTGTGAGAAACATGTAGCCATCCTAACATAAGATTATTTATTGACTACATTCAAGAAAAGTTAGATAAAAATAGAGTATAAATCTGCAGTATTCAAATTAAGTTATGTAAATATTATTTGGACATGACTTATTTGGAATCAAAAGAATTCCCAAGATGTAGCACATCTAGCAACTAATAAAAATTCTGAAATGAAGTTATACCTGTAGTTCCTGGTGCATGCTGCAAGGACTGTCTCAAATATATTTAATGCTTTTTTTCCTCAAAGATATCCAGTCTGAAGTGTTCCCAGATGGTGATTAGATCTGAGAAACATTTTTAAATCCCTTTTTAGTGAGCCTTTAGTGCACATGGTGCTTTGAAAAATATTGCTGTCTTTACTTCTGTGGAAGGCCACATTTTTTTTCATTTCTCTGTCATGTCACTATTGGATTGCTGTGGTGACTTCTATACACAAAGTCAGAAACTTTTCAATACTTACACAGTCAACCCGTGATTGCCTGATGTATTTCAAAGTGGTGATATTTATCTCTTGGGATCTTCTTGACCTGTTTCTGGCAGCACTGGTTGGCCACTAACCAGTGTTTAGGTATTGCACCCAGGACATCCCTAGGCTTGTGTGTGGATGGTGTGGTAAAAGCCCAGTAAATGAGGAATTTACATTCCTCTTCTGACATCCATGGTGACTTCCACAGCATAGTTCTCACACCTGTAAGTATTTGTTCAGAGCTATCTCTAACAATTTGAGTGTGGAGGTGACAGAGTAGATTTAGTACTTGTTAAAACTCATTAAGACCTTTCCATGAGCTTCAGTGGATGTTACATTAGAATCAAACTTGATCATCCTTTCACTGAAATTCAGGCTACCTATTCAGATGCCTGTATATGATTTAGCAATATAACCCCTGTGATTAAAGAGGATCAGTGCTGTAAAACAGGGCTTGCCAAGCTGAGTTTGACAGGAGTGCCACTGATAAAAATGTCCAATACACCATTCATCAATTGCTTCAGCAATTGGCCCTCATTACCCCTCTAAATGGAGAAGCAACTCCCCTCAGTCTAGCAGCCATCACCATTCAGACACTGTTGGGTGGCTGTGGATGGTTCATTTGGATGTGTGTGGTTGCCAGTGATCAGACCCTACTGCTGAGTAGGTGTGAGCCAGAGCCATGGGGTGAGTGTCTGTAACGGGCAAAGTCTGGTGAATGACAAGTGCCTGTGTGCAAGCACTAATGTCGACACAAGGAATGCTTTTGCATAGAGGCAGCAGGGAACAGCTTCCGTGTAGCTTGTCCACTGTCAGTGGTATGGGTGCCTCTGCTATCAATTGTGTACATGTTATTGGGAAGCAAAGAATTGAAAAAGCACATCTCTTTGAGCAAACCACTACACTGAATGTTGCAAGTTAGTTGTCATCTAGCCCTGCACTGAGTGTGAACAGAGCAAATGCATGAGCAGGAATTTAGCCAGTGTTCTCTGAAGGGCTATGAGGATATTGACTATTTTAGAGGTGAAAGAAGCACTTCAGTTTCCAAAGTGAATTAAAGTGTGTTCCAGCAGTGATAGCCAGTCCCTTAGACACTATTGACAAACCCTGTAGCTTCTGTGATACTCTTCGCTGTTGAGCCTTCCTTTTTATTGTGCTTTCGCAGCTAGCCTGTGATAGGAGAAATATGAATGTCTGCTATTCTTTCTAGGTGTAGAAATGGTTTGAGAAGGTCCCAAGCTAACTGCCTAAATCTGTGAGCAGGAGAAAAAGTATTGTTGGCATTGGGTAAAGAACTGCTTGATTTTTTTTTTTTTTCCTCATGCAGAACATGCCTTGAGTAACTTTTTCTGTTAGGATAGTAAGAAGAAATGGCCCCATTAGTGTCCCATTCTGAAACCTCTGCTGTGACCTTGTTGCATCAGAAAGAGCATGTTATTTTAGAGTGTCTTGGCCACTCACAACTAAAGCTGGTGTAAACATCATTTTGTCCAGAATAGAACTAATTCTGCCTGTAGTTAGGACGGTTGATGGAATGATGTTATGTTTTGACTGCAAATCAAAATAGGTTTCACTTGGAAACAATAAATCCCAGCCTCTGTACTTTGGTTCATTATAAGAAATAATCTTGAATTCTTTGCATGAAACTATTAAGATGCTAAGAGTTGTAACTGGGTTACTAATTCAGTCTTGAAGTTTAAAATACAAATTAAAAAAGACATGCCCCTGCCCCTTAGGAAACCATGCATGTCTGTACTGGGTGCTTTTCAGTTTTCTTGCTTTCAGCTTATTTTTTGAGAGATTTAAGAAATGTGTATTTCCTAGTACTGAGAAGAAGTTGACATACATGTGTTAAATACTAAATATCAGGCTACAGTGCAGGCTGACAGCTGTCTGGGGAACCAGGAGCTGCAAGGGATTCCTGGGCACTCCTTGCCAGCCAGGGCCTGTCCCACTGCCCCCACTGAGGGAGCAGGGCAGGCTGGGGGGCAGTTCCTGGCCCAGGACATCAGGCACCTCTGTGGGGATGGGCCAAGGTCAGCTGGGAACTCAGTCCATGGATCAGTGTCAAGGGGATCCATGGCCAGGCATGGGTGTGGCTGTGTGGCACAGCTGAGATGTAGTTCAGGGAAAGGACAAGGCTGAGAGCTTCAGTTTACAAGGGAGGAAGCGGGAACCCCCCTGAGCTATCTTGGCAGAACTAGTATCTGGGCTGCTCCTAGCTTTCTTCACAGAGCTTACCGGCTCACTGGCCTTGAGAAATTTAGTGGGGTGAGATATGCTCTAGGCCTTGACATCAAGAGCCTCTGTAAATAGTCAGAAAAGAAAAAGGAAGCAAATCCCTGGGATTCCACTGTGTTTCTAACTTGCTGCATGCTTGCTCCTTGCACATGGTGCAGAGCAGTCATCAACCCAGTAGTATATGCACTAGGTCTGCAGAATTTTGCTTTGCTAGTATTTAATATGTGCAAATAATTGTTTTAGTTGCACTAATGAAAACTTAGCATGGCTGAATAAAGCTTTTAAACTGAATTTTCTATGTTTTACAGTACTAAAACCATTTATTAGAATGAGAAACATGTTGGGGGGGAAAAGGAAATTCCACACCGCTACTGTGGTATGAATAGAATTCTCTCTTGCTAATTTCTTTGATGGTTGTTAGGACACCTTTAAGATCATGTGCATGACATTTTAAAAAAGACATGTCTTAGCTGACAAATTTTAACTGAAATATTGTCACTAGGACATTCATCACTGCTGATGAGCATGTCCCAGTTAATGGCAGCAGCTCACATGGCCTGGGCAGTGCGTTGGGGTTGTCATAGTCAGGGAAGTTGGAGTGGAGCTAAGAATGGCAGTGACTCATAACTGATACCAGTAGGTATGGCCAGGGCAAGTGGAATAAGATGGCTTACACTGTGATGTCAGAATTTAACACACATTTAATGACCAGCTGGTGATACAATTATAGGGTATGCTGAATTGCTAATTTCAGTGGGACTGGTGGAGTTAGTAGGTACTTGGAGCCAGCAAGGGTACTGGAGTCTGGATGCATTTTAACTACACTTCCCACCATATTAAGACTATTTTAGATTTGTAGGCCACACAATTGTTTGACAAGCATGTTCTCAGGCAGTACCTCTGAAAGTACACTACTTTATAAGTAAATCTGCCATACAGTTTGTCAGGTAGGTCTCCGACGCCTTTCACGCTTGCCTAGTCAGAAGTGTATTACATACAACCCCTTGCACATGACAGAAGCAGCATCTGTTTTATGACATGGAGACGTGAAATGTAAGTAAATCACTTATAGTTTGTGTTACTGGAATACCCATCAGCCCTATTTGTGTATTGGAACTGCACTCTGCTAGGCACTGCACAAACATAGAGCAAAGACAGTCCCAGCTCCAAGAGCTTGAAAGTCTCAACATGCTGGAAATACATTTGGAAATGTATTAATATAAGAAAGTGTATATAAGGAATAGCCTGTCACATTATTGCATTGAGATTAGCTCAGAGTACTATAAAATATTCAATTATTCTGATCTGCTGCAAACCTGGCATAACTCAATTGAACTCAAACTTATCATAGGAAGGTTAATTTTCACAAGGTAAATGGTTTTTTTCTACTATAAAAGCTCAGTCCAACCTCCTCTGTTGCAGCCAGAGAGTCTAGAAAAAAAAAATTAAGAATCAGTCTTTCCTTTGTAAGTCTTAAGATAGCAGCTCAGTTGTTTTAGATGTTATTTATTAAATATAGTTTACTTTAAAAGTGGTTTAACTGATTTGGAGCCTGAAACAATTCCTATTAATGCCACTGAGAATATTTTATTCAGCTTTATTTGCAATTAGATAGATCTAATTGCCCTTAACCCTTTGGAAACTGACAACAAATGCATATTTAGGAAAAGCAGCTAAGTATTCATTTGGTCGGCTGTCTGGAGACTGCAAATGTTCCAAGGATTAACCAGATATTTTTTGCCACTGGGCAAAGTTGTCTGCCAAGTTCTCACCAGATGCATGTTGTTAAAGCTGGGTTTTATAAACAGCTCTAATGCAAGGTTCAGAGTGATCTGAGTGACTTAGAGCTGCTAACAGGGTAAGCAGAGTTCTCCAATGCCTTTGCTTAGCTCTGGTTTGAGCTGAGATACAAGCTGTAAGCAAATTAAAGTATTATTTGATAGTCTTTCCTGAAAATAGTGTGAATCCAGTCCATTCCCTTAGCTGACAAGTGACATATCTCAGAACAGGTGTGCAGTTGGCATTACTTGACATTTTGGGGAATCCTCAGAGAGGCCAAGGACCTTAATGGCAAACAGCAGTGTTCGGGTCAGGGTGCAATGCACTGCTAGAAGAAGGTGGGAAAGGTGGTGTTGCTGTGTGTAGAAGGTGTTCTGGGCAGTTGGCATGACACTTAGCAGGATGAATGTGTTTTTCTGAGCGTAAGAGTCAGGTGGGTGTGATGCTTACTTTACCAAATGCATTGACAGCTCAGGTTTAAGAGCTGCAGACAGACTGAGGACAGCTTGCAAGTTGCATCAGTTCAGCTGTAATTTAAAAAGGGACTGAGACAGATATGCCTAAATCAATTACGTCTTGCTCTTATGGTTTAACACTGTCTAAGCATGTAGCAGCTGTTAATTACAATAACAAACTCAGAGGTGGGGACTAATGAGCAGAGGAATGTAGGAGGCATGCAGGTTCATTTCCAACACATTTCTGCTAACAGGACAACAAATGGGCAAGCAAGCAGCTTTTTGCTGTTCTCTTACGTTTACAAGCTCAGCTAGTGTGGATGGGGGTATGGGAGTGTAAGGTTGGGAGGAGAATTCCTAGGTCCTGTTCTTCCTTTTCAGGGACTCAGAATTACTTGCTCCCTAAAATTCGTGTGATGTTCAGTTGCAGTGGCAAATATGACAAGAGCCTTCTGTCACCTTGTGCTCTTTGTTACAGCTAGTGTGGATGAGAGTCCTAAAGAATCACCACTCATTGAAGCAGGCCCAGAGCTGATCCTGAGCCAGGAAAATCTCCCCCAAAATTTACTAGCAGCTCTAGCCACCATAGAATCAATCATAGAATCATAGAATGGTTTGGGTTGGAAAGGACCTTAAAGATCATCGAGTTCCAACCCCCCTGCCATGGGCAGGGACACCCTCCACTAGACCAGGTTGCTCAAAGCCTCATCCAGCCTGGTCTTGAACACCTCCAGGGATGGGGCATCCACAGCTTCCCTGGGCAACCTGTGCCAGTGTCACACCACCCTCACAGTGAAAAATTTGTTCCTGATGTCTAGTCTAAATTTACCTTCTTTTAGCTTATACCCATTATCCCTTGTCCTATCACTACCCCCCTGATAGAGTGCCTCCCCATCTCTCCTGTAGGCCCCCTTCAGGTACTGGTAGGCTGAAGATAAATAAGTTGGCTGAGGAAATATATCTCCTGTGTGGCTCCACAAATGTCTAGGGTCTTATTTTAGAAACTAAGAGGCCCTTCCAGAAGCCAGAGTCCTTCGTGTCTGCAATTAGAAACACAAGTTACTGTGCAAGACTGAGGCACTCGATTTTCCTGTGTTATTATGCAAGTGAAATAAAATCAGGACTTCCAGGACTATGCTTCCTCTCTTCCAGCACTGCTTTTTTTGATTGGTCTTGACAGTCCAGGGAGCTTACTGTTAGGGACTTCTTCCCACAAACATTTATGTTTCTGTTGCAAATTCAGTTTGGTGTGTTTTGTCTCCTTTACTTTTCTTCCACTACATTGTCTGCTTTTTAAAATAATAATAGCTGCTACTTTCAGAGTTATGTATCTCCATGTGACCACTCTGGAGATTGTAATTCTTGACAAATAAGATAAAACAATAGCTGTATCAGAAAGAAAATCCTTTGATAAGATGGAGCTGGAGGAGTGACTGCTAACCGACAAATTAGGAGACTGACCAAGTTTTCTAGCTCAGTCTGACCCTTATTTCATCTTGGGCAATTAATTTAACACACTTCATCATCGTCTTTTGCTCTTTGTAAACATGGGAATAGTACCCTTTTATAAGTATGTTGTAATTTGTTAAGTCCTGTAAGGTTCTCAAGCTGCATTGCTATATAGTGTCTAAGTACAACTTATATAATCAGAACAACATTTTTTTGCTTAACTATTTCTGCATTTTGTCCAACCTGAATGAATGCCGATTTAACTGTGTCGCATGTGAACCTATTAAAGAAATTACTTTTATTACCATACTAACTGCAAGCAAAGATAGGAGAGAATAAAGATACGTATTTTGCAATCTATTAATTCTAGATAATTTTAGAGAGAGCAAAATACTCAGTAGATTACTTAGGCTAATATCCTTTCTCTAGGCTGCTCAAGGTTATATATAATGGATGATGTACCTTTTTGTGTACATACGCATTATGCATGGTTTTTGGACAAGCTGTCATCAGGTCTAGGAATTATGCCAATTTATTACTGAAAAAAATTTATGGTATTTAGCACTGATGTAGCACTTTGTTTTTCAAGGGGAATTGTAACTAATTAACCCTTGCACATGTACAGAGCACAATTGTTATCACAGATGTGAAATACAGTTACAAGAAGTTAAGTGATTTTTCAAATGTAATACTATAGCCAGAATTAAACCTCAAATTGCTTACTGTTTATCTTGCGAGCAATTTAATAGGCCATGTCACTTCCTTTATCTCCACAAAAGCATTGCTAAAACAAGGACTTAGTAGAGTCCAAGAGTGTTCTGGCATATTTGAGGGCTTGACTTCTTGGATATTACAGTTTGATGACAGAGGTGAGCAAGTAAATATCAAACAGAAGAATCCTGTCATCAGGTCTTACACTGAGAACATCCCGCTGTTGCTTAGCAAGGACCCACATCTGCCAGGGGAGTGTGCTTTTATCCCACTTGATTGGCTTTTGTACTCCCCAAACACGTACGAGAAAAGCAATTGTAGGTGACCAAGTGAAAAGTTGAAAGCCACACTGAATGTAACAGAAAGGAGGGACTGAAAAGGTATAGAAAAGGTTTCTTGGCTAAAAAAAAAAAGTTGTTGTGAGTCATTATTGCCTGGGCTTGCCAAAATCTTCTGACGGTTTTGTTTGCTAATTACCTATGACTGTAGGAATGTACTTCTTACAAGCAGTTTCTCTTCTCTGTTTTGGGAAAAAAAAAAAAAACCAAAACTGTTATGGTTTTAATGAAGAACTTGTAGCCCTATACTATGGAAGTGAGAAACAACAGCATTAGGCAAAGATCCTAGATGGCTCTGTTCTTTGTGCTTGCCACCACCAGTCCTGCCTTTTTCAGGGAGCAAATAGTGTCCCTTTTGCAAACCCTGTAAAGCTTTTCACTTGAAAACAACACACATCTCAAAAATGCCTGAACTAGCATCAGTATTAAAATCTGACTTTTTCTTCTTTCTGTGTAGCTCTGCTGGTGGATCGTACTTGCAACTTGTACTCTCATTTGCTATTTCAGTCTTGCAGGTTGTATTTTCAGTGCAAGGCAGAATTTAATCAATACAACAAGACCTGAGGCACAGATTTGTCTGATCTAACCCGTATCTAAATTCCTGTGTCTCCCAAGCTGCTGTGAAGCACTGGAGCCAACCAGGAAGAAACACTGGACACAGTGCATTAAGTGGCATCTAACCCTTAGCTATGTTACACGTACAACCTGAGTTACTTTGTGGCTTCTGTTAATCAGGCCGGAACACTGTTTAATGCTAGGTTTTGCATCCTTCTTATGAAGGATTTCAGCATGCCAGCATCTATATGATAGACAAGCATACTGTTTTGTTGCTATTTTTTTCATGGCTTGCAACTCTGGGTATTAAAAGGGGCTCTTTCCTGAATGTTCTTAATTCAAACCTTTTCCCCATTGGTATGTATTGATCCACAACATTCATTTATCAGCATGTAGTGATTCTCTTCAGGTTTAAATGAATTAGATGCCAAATGCCAGCCTGATAAGTTTTTGCTGCTGTGTGCCACAAACTATCATGGAATCCTCTCTTAGCTTTTAAAATTTGCACCTATCTATCTCTGATCCATCTATTCTTTGCATGTCCAAGCTTGCAAGAATAATCACTTGCCTGTCCTGTGTTATAGCTGCTTCTTTTACTGAGTTTTCCATAATGGCCTGAATTGTTTTTTACACCAGTATCTTTCTGCCTTGAGGAAGCAGAAGTTTCTTTCTGCCTTGAGGAAGTTTGTTTTCCCTCAGGGGTTCAGTTTGGTTTGTTTTTTAATTAAAAAAAAACTCTGTCTAGAAGATATTGATTTGCATGGATTCTTCTAACCTTTTTATTGCTTTTCAAGAGATTTTACAAATTGTCATTATCTGTTTCTCTGACGGTTTTTACTTATTTGTAAATATTGGTGTTATGATATAATTTGTCTGCTCCTCTGAACTTTGCCCCACTTTCTTTTTCATCTGTGAAATTGTGTGAGAAAGGAGCTTTTCGGGGAGTCTGTGTCAGAGTCTGTATTTCAGTTTTAAGTGGATGTATCTTTAGAAAATTGGGATGCTCTTTATCTTATCCCCCACACCAAGCAACAGGCAGATACTCCAGAGGAAGATGCAGAAACAACCCCAAAAAACCCTGCAAAAAATCCAAACCAGAACAAAACTTATCCCCAATTTCTGCAATTAAAAGGAAAAAAAAAAATCAAGACAGGCAGAAATACCAGCCCAAGTGGATAAATTGTTTTAGTGCTTCATTTATCTTGCCAATTTATTTGCTCTGGCCCAGTATGGTCCTAGGTAAATTGACGTAGTCATCCCTATATCACTGTTGCTTGGCCCTTGCTCAGAGACACAGAGTAAGTTGCAAGTCCTGGCCAGACTCCAGCATGGCCTTGCAGGAGTGCGGTTTAGATCTGCTGTTTGTCTTTACCTATGTGCTGCTTTGTGCCTATGAAGGGGTAGTTTTTCTCCTCTTAAAGCATGGAGCAGCATAAGCTGACTATGTCGGGGATCTATCTTAACACATTTTATTGAGACAGTCTCTTCTTTACCCTGGGAAGACATTGGCTGTTCTAAAGGATGAATGTCTTTTCTTCATAAAGGCTTTTTATTCTAGTCGACATTGCTGTGGCTGTTCATATTCACATTAAAGTCCAATTCCTGTTTCCTTACAGTTGTATTTTAGAATCAGTTGTGCCTGCAGAGTAAAACATGTTATAATGAAAGCTAAAAGGATTGCAAAATGGCTTAGGATCTGCTGTGCATCTGAGGTCACTCTAACCCTAAGTACTGTTTTAAAGTTATAACAATGAGAGTATGACACTATAATGTTACTGTGAAAGCATAATTCATCTGGATGTCTTTTGGTTCCCCACACTATTAGGCCTATTAAGAATCTGAAACACTCTGAAGAAGCATTAAAAATTGTTGATGAGAGAAGTTCCCATCAAAGACCATTAGCATAAATGAGTGGTCACAGTAGCTGGGGCTGACATATTTAATATTCTTTTCCTATAAGACTAAGTCTGAACTTCTGAACAGCTTTCAGGCTCAATCTTATTCAAAGATGATCTCAGATGCCACTTAGCATTCCCATCACTTTTCGTGCACTTTTGTGTGAGGAGAAAGCATCCTGAGAACAAGGCGTACATTCAAATATAAAGACAAAATAAAGGTGGGAGGAAAGGAAAGAATTGAAGCATGGCTGCAAGGGAAGACAGTTTCCTGGATTCTCAGCTTTGCATACCTGTAGTACAAAAGGACTCTCGAACCTCAAAATGGTCACTAGATATGCTATAGAAAAGAAAGAAAAGCTCCAATTCTGCTGTCAAAACCAAGAATAGATCATTTGGATATTGAAACACCACATGGATGCAGGAGGCACCCTAACTTTGTGGTGTAATAAACCTGATATTAAGTATGGTGATACTTAGCAGTACAAAACAGACAGCCACACAGAAAGGTCACTGAGCAAAATCTGTATCTTTTTATTAAAAAATTAAACTCATCAATCATATTTTCCCACATTCTTGCCTATAGTATAAGTCACCCCAGCTAATTCAGGTTTGTGAATGTCTGTATCCAGAAAAATTAAAAGAATGCAGTGTGCTGGCTCAGCCTACCCATGGTGAATGGCCTGAATTATGCTACCTGCCGAAGTAAGAACAACAGCGTAAGTGCGGTGTGTGGCTGGGCTTTTGGGCTGTGAGCACATTTGTCCAAAACCAAGTCAGAATTACCGAGAGAATTCTGAAATGAAAGCTTCAGCTTGAAAAGTAGTGTTTAAAAAAGCATAAAAACTTGCAACAATGGGGAAGAGACCTTGAAGCAAAACCAGGAGCTGCCAAAACTGGATTTGGCACTGACAGAAATTTTCCTGTGGCATCAAGACCTCCCCACCTGGGCCTGGCCGAGCATCCTCTGTGGCAGACACCAGGAGTAGCCTGCATCAAGGTAGGGCACTGTCAGTACAGAGTGCAGCAAGTGGGAGAGCCCCCCTCAGAGGGGCATGTGCATGTTGGCATGTGTGCGAGTACTGTATTGTGGTTTTCTGTTGTATTACTTACGAAAACACAGCTACTGGAATGTGGAAGTCAAGTATTCTAGAAGCCAGAGAGCTTTAAAGCACATTTCAGTTGAATTATAGCTACTTGCTTCTGTCCTTGAGGCAGGTAGGATGTTAAATCAGATGTTGAATAGCTTATTGATATCCATTTTCAAAGATTAGCTCAGCATCCAAATTGAAGAGATAGATATCTCCATACAGTCTATGTAGTTAAATTCCTGGTCATGTTTTCAGATGGACATTTTTGGCATTGAGTGTTCATAAAGATGTGGTTCTCTTAGGGAATCCCTAACTGGGTATCAGGTCTTGTGAAAGTCTTGATCCAATTACTGTTGGATGTGGTTCTGTCTGGTGCTGTTCTGGTCTGGTGCTTAATCCCACTTAGCTACACACAGGCAGATGATTGTTTTTGGAGCAATTACAGCAGGTTTTGTGCTTATTCAAACTACAAATTTTAGAGAAAATTTTTATGTTATGTTCTTAAATTGTTTTGAAATGGATTAGGAAATTAAATTTTGTTTTAATTTTTGTGGTATAATTTCAGAAGCATCTAATGTAAAGAAACATTAGACATTTTATTTGTGTATTTTTACATTTAAGATGTTTATCCTCTAAGCAAACTTTAAATGTTTATTTGTAATTATGTCTTAAAATTATTTGCTTAAGAAGGAGAAAGGTTAAATCACTGACATGTTAGAATGCGTTGCTGATTCATGTCAGCATAAAAATATAAAGTAGGGAATAAAATTAGCATGCTTAACAGCTGACAGTAGAACAAGAATATCTGTAATCATGCTTATGTTTCTTTGCCAGTTGGTTGTATTGTTCTGATGAACAGCATTACGCTATTTTATAGGTTTAGCCAGTGACTAGTATCTTGATATTCCATGCAAGCATGGATCCTTGAGAGGCATATCATGCTTTTTTCATTTGTCATCTTTATGACATCTCTTTGAAAAAGTAATATCTGCTGCCAAATGTTGTTCCAAATAAGATTGCTTATCAATATAGATATCTTCCTTTCTCTTCACATATTAATAAGTTTTTAGCTTTAGGATATTGTACAAATTATCCCTTAAATCATTATATACCCTTTAGCATGTGTTGTTCTTCCAAATATAATAAATGAATAAAGAATGGACTAGAGCTTGACATAATAGCATTGTGGTCCTTCTGCTGTCCTTGTCCCAATGACAGATGGTTTTTCTATTTATGATTTGTCTGTTACTCATAATTATGTTTAATGATTTTTCCAAATTATTGCCGTAAACATTGTTTCAGATTCTGCCTTTTCTTTAAGTATCATGTTTTCTCTCAGAAGTTGTTTTTGTGCAATCATTGGGACTAGTCTAACTGTGCAAATATTAGCTTTTATTCACTAAAATGAGCTAGATTTTTTCTGGATCTCTGTGGGTTATGAATTAGTGTTGCTCTGTTGCTTTGTACCAGTTCATATCACTTGAGGGTCTTGGTTTACTTCTAAGTGGAAAGTTAATTTTAATGGAAAAACTCTGGGAGAGGATTTGTGGTAAATGCTCATACTCTCACCTCCTGCTTTCCTCAGTGTGAAATTTTGAAGGCTGTGTGTGCTTTCCATAAATCAGTAGGCCTTTACTATATATGTGTTTACAATACATTTTTATAGTCAGTTCTTTCAGTATCCCTTTGGGGTTTTGCTGTTGCCTTCTTATAATCCCGCACATTGCGGAGGCTACAGTTCTGAAGTTGGTCCTTTTCCACAAGTTTTTGTGCAACACAAAGCTACTACAAACACTGTTTTTGCACTTATTTCTTCTTAAAATAAAACATTTGTCAGGAGTTTCAGTCATGTGAAGCCACAAAACTTGGGGTACAGCCTGATTAAACATTTGAGAAACTTGTCCTGTTAATGGAGGCAAGCCCTGGTCTGGTTATACATCTTTTCTTTCACACTTCACCCTTCTCCTATGTAAAAGACTCTTCTACTGTAAATGCCTGTTGCCTGCCAAGTAATCCACAGCGAATATGCATTAGCTTCTGATTTTATTGTTATGAAGATTTCAGCTGAAAGAGTGATTTATGCAAATCGTCAAGGCTAAACCTGAAGTAAAGCAAACCTGTATTATTAGTGCAAACTAAAACCAATATATGCCAGAATTATACTACAAAGACTTGGATCATTTGAGAAAAAGTTTGATTTAAATACAATGCCAGGAGCCTTACTTTTGAAATATAAAAGAAATTATTATTGCTGTAGTTTAGAAATATACTGTGATGAGTAAGGTCCTTTCTCTTTTAATCTGATATATTGTACTCCACCATTTATATTTATAATACAGTACTTCTTGCATATTCATATCTAACTCCTCATAAAGTTCTCTTAAAATCGATTCTAAAAGGCTAGAATTATTTGAGATGTGGCAATTACTGACTGCAAGAAAATTGTTCTCTACTAAACGCTTACAACAAGCAAATCACTGACAAAATACTGCCAAAATACTGCTGTTAGAAAGAGTG
>NW_010102010.1:38876-50486 GCF_000699245.1 Pterocles gutturalis
AGTGAGTGTAAATCACAAAGTATTATGGTGTTTTATATAAAATACTTCACTAACAGATCACAAACCATGGCAGTTACATTTCTAACAAGCAGGTTCCTGAATTTAGACAAATACTAGGGTGTTTTACTGCACAAGGATTCGAAGATGACTATGTTCCTTAATCATTGGGCGATTTAACACTTACTAGTAAGCCCGTGAATTGTCATTGTGTGGCTGCTCCCATGCTTCAGAATGGTTTTGGCTGTGTTCCTAAATCAGGTACATCTTAAGACCTAGAACTTTAGGTTTAGATGCAGCAGTGTCAGCTGGATGTATTTTAGGGGAGTGCACAAGAGCTTTTTGGCACAGCCAGCCGGGATGGCTTAGAGAGCCTTTGGGGCAGTAGAAGCTTAGCTTATAAGAGGGTAAAAGCTTCAAGCTTGGAAGAGGGTAAAGACTTCAAAATGCAATCTCTCCTTTACATGTGAGTATCTAAACCAGTTTCTGGGTACTGTGGTGGGTTGTGCTGGTTGCCACAGAACACAAAATTTTCTCTTGCTTACTGATGTGGGGATAGGCAGATGGAGGTGTAGAGATGCTATACAATTTCTTGCAGAGGTTCTGGCAGCACTCCATATGCACTCTGTTTGGTAGCCTCTTTTTGTTCCATGTGGGCTGTAACTGTGCCAGAATGGTTGTCTTTTAAATTACAAATCAAGGGAGAATGTATGTTTTGCAGACACTTTGCTAATATTTATCTATCCACAAAGTTGCTTACCTGAAATATGAAACAAATTTTTGACTCAAATGTGTGATACAGGTAAAGCAAGCAGAGCTAATAAAGAATGAATAGTGATCCCATGGGAAATGATCATGAATGCAATGTAGCAGTTTCTTAGTGTATCTGGGGAAACTCATTTGTATGTCATGGCACAGACAAAACACCCATTTGCCACTGTGTCAAACCTAGTTAGCCCTAGAGAGTCTTCACAGATTAAATAATGCAGTATAAGAAATCCACTAGAGAGCAGAACAGTCTCTATGCATGTAGCATGCCCGTTTCTGAAAGTCTAACTTCAGGAAAGGCAGAGAAACGTCACGCCAAAGGGTGTTTATTACAGACAACTGACCCCGCAAGATCAGGAAGTTAGAGTGACGATATCTCCAAAGACATAAGTGCAGCAACACTAAGAGTTACAGAATATCTTCAGTAGATACATTTCACTTTGATAAGGTCAGCATTTTTCATGCACAGCTGATTGTGCATTGTTTGGTATTAAGGGACACACATAACATCCCTTAAATATTTAATAGTATTTTCATGCCCTGAAAACTGACAGTGGTATTATATATAAAGCAACCTTTCCTTTTCCATTTTCTGCATATAAAGATGTGTTGTACATGTTTCCCTCTCTCAAATTTATAACAGACAACAGGTTTCTTTCTGAGTAGCTCTAGATATGAAATACCTAGTAGCAAAATGGCTTTTAACTCACTGCCTTACAGTGCTATAAAGATATCTTCCTAATAGCCTTTTCTCAGATCATAGAATTGCTGCCATTAGAGGTGGGCTGTGGCTGTCTACATGCCTCAGAAAGAGGGAAGTCTTCCACAGAGGTTAAGACTCTTCATTAGAGTACAAAAGTTTATGTATTCAAGCAAAAATCTATCTCCTATCTGTTTTCTAAGCTTGTAGAGATGTTTTTAAAAATTAGTTATGCAGAAAAGTCTCTTGAAGTTAAACTGTTGGAAGCAGTACGGGCCAAATTCAAATAGCTATTTTATGTAGTACGTGCTACCCAAGTATGAATCTTCCCCTTCTGCCAAAATGTCAAGTTTCTCCAAATACATTGCTCAGTTATCTTAACAGGCGTTCTCTCTCACTCAACCTTTAACTTGATTTGTCAAACAAGAAAACCTTTATTTGGGAATACAGCATAAACTTTGAAAATATAACTCTTCTGCATTGGTATGATTAAAGCACTACCTCCTGGTGACTTTGAGAGTAACCTTGTCCTCCGTCTCTCAGCTTGAAACACCAAAAGACAAGGCCAATTCATTTCTCCTGTCACCAAACCTCACTTGTGTTTTGGGCCTAAAGTCCCATTTTGGCAGTAGCATCCAGAATCCTGAAGAAGATGCATCTTCTGTCCCTTGCAGATTTGCCATGTGCTTCAGCCAGACGTGCCTTCTGATCGTCTGGCTAATATTTGGCATACATGAATAGTCTTAGCTTGCTGCACGCATGGTTTCAGATCAATTACTTTTTTTTTTTTAGCCACAAGCCCACAGGTGAAGTGAAGCAGAACAGAGCTGAGTGCAGCAGCCTGTTGCACCGTGAGAAGGCAATTAATCTCAGCACCTCCCCACTATGCTGAGAGCATGGGCACATATAAACTCCATTTTTTCCACTAGGTCCTGAGGGGTGATAAGTACACGCCCCAGGTAAGAGGTGGCCATGGCAAGGGTTAGTTGCTGCCTCCTAAAGACAGAAGGGAAATGAAGAATGGATGGATTTTGTTTCCTTTGGGAAGTAGTGGCTAGTAGTTTCATAAACTAACAGCCTCATAAACTGCTTTCAGCTGTGATTTATCTATAGGTCCATGCTGCAGTGTAGCAGGCTGGTTCTTTAAGGGAAGAAATGAGTTTCAGGAGGCTGGTAAAAAGAGCTATAATTGGGCTTGAGGATTGAAGTGTTCCAGAGAGGAAAATATGTATTCCTTCTGTTGAAAATTTAAAATGTATCAAATAATTTGATTTAGAAAATGAAGAAAAAATTGCAGCAAAATGTCTAGTTCTCTATGAATGTACACCTGTATGCCATGTTTCAAGCATAACATTTTTATGATTTCATATAAGTAGGAATGTGTGCTTGCAGTTTCTTGCCAGAAATGAGCATGGGATCACAGTGGCAATGTGCTATGCAGCCCTCCCAGGCCACTTTACACAGGGCCTGCAAAATGGTGTTTCCTAAAGCTTCTCAAATGCAATACATACCTACCCAGGGAGACAATTTGGCAGGAAATGTGAATAAGAAGTATCTCAGGCTGGTACAGCACTGAGGAATGGTGATTCAGCCACCAAACAGGAATGGAAGATTTCAGTGCCCATGAACCTTTCCAACTTTGTCTAAGTCTGTGGAGATCTGTTATATTCCAAAGCCGTTTAGAGAAGAAACAAGAAGTCCATGGCAGGTCTGTGGCATGTCAGAAGTCAGAGATTTCCTACTAGTGAGTTGTGGTATGTTAGAGCACTTTTGGAGTATCCTGCTAGGGGCTATACAGAAATCAGTCATTCATCTATCTTTGCAGTTTGGTTTGAACTTGCTAGCCTTTCAGTAATCATAAATGTTTCAGGGTGCTCTGTGGAGCTGTTTCTACAGATCTTTGTTCTATTTTTTTCCAGATTTTAAGCACATACCACAAGTTTTATTATTTTATTACCTCCCCTTTTCCGTGTGTGTTGCCACAGCATTAACAAATGCAGTGTTTTGTATTAACTGTTAATGTCACTGACCTTTCCATACAGCAATCTGAGATGCATGTTGTTAAGATACACTACAAAAAAGAAATACTGAATCTATCCATGAACTTTCATCTACAATCACGACAGTAACATTTTGAGACTCAGTTTGTCTTCTTTCCAGATTGTATTGCATTTTCTATTGACTACTATGTTTTATGTTTTCCTGCAAGTTAGCATTTCTTTAGCAACATTCTATGGTATGGTGCCATTAGATACTTAATACAGCTTGCAAGGTGCTTATCAGGTAATATGCATGTCTGTCTTTTTAGATCAGTAATCTGAGATAGGAGGAGGTTTTCGCTGACAAATAGTAGTAGAGAAAGGAAGGAAGGTGGGAGATCAGACTCTGAAATGCCTGCTTCACAGAATATGGAGCCTAGCTTTGGGCAAATAGAGTCATATGTTAGCATTTTGCATCTCCTATGAAAAATAGATGACCATCATTAAGCTGCATGTAAAATTCTGGGTTTTTAAATAGATGCAGCCCCCTTACGAAGGGCCTCTTGAGTTCCCATATTCCACTTCAGTCTGTGAAAATCCCCTTCTATGAACTGATCCCAGGAAGAAATCAGTACCTACAGCTCAATGGAAATCAGTGAAATGCCAAGCAAGATCAGTACTGTGTATGATTAGGCACTTGGGTTTGAAGCTCTCTTGAAGCAGGACTGACATTACTCTGGCTTTGTAGTGATTAGTTCAAATTATTGAATTTTTGGTGACTTCGTTCAGAACACCAAAGCTGAAGTCACAGTTTTGTGCTTCTCTGCTTTCTTTCATGTGCTTTCCCTGAACCAGTCTGCAAAGCAGCTATGCTTTAATTCAAACACAAGAATGACTCCTATTATGTTTGCTTTGTGGTAGTATCAATAGTTAGAATTTCAGTGACAAACTTGGTACTGAATAATCTTAAACGCTAATCATCAATTGATGCTTATACAATGTTGATCACAAGATCCTTTCCCCCACTGTATACTGCTCTGTTAATTCTTACTATTGCATCATATCTAAAACATCTGTTTTTTTCAGTGCTGTGAGGCATGTAGGAGAACAGAGAAACAGTATTTGATTAGGTTTCTTGGAAATCTGGACTCAGTTCTTAGCTTGTCTAAGACTTCTTATAAGATTGTGGTCTGTTAGGGGAGTGATAATACTCACTCGGAGCACGCTTCCTCTCTTTGTCTATGTTGCTGATTTAGATAGCTGTTTGGACAAGGGCTGTTTATTACTAAAAATGTGTATTTGCAAAATGAGGCTATACTCATGGTTGAATTCTGGGTGTATTACAAGATTATAAATAAGTTAACATATTCTTGGCACTATAAAAGCAAGTGATGTCTATTGTTCTTGGTTCTTCTGCTGAATAAATAAAAAATATAGTTTACTTAATTGGCATTTACATTCAGATTAATTTTGTAAGCACACAGTCTGCTTACAGATGATCTCTGAAGTACTGGCAACACTGATGGTGGGAATATTAATTCACATCAGTGCATGTGCCAGATATCCCATATGACTACTGAAAATCTCACTGTGTTTAGAGAACTCAAGAGGTATTCTTTATCATAGTCTGTGATGTTAACTTTTAGTTTTGTTTTGCTTACCATTCTGCGTCTGCTGGCTGCTCTGAAACCTGAGATTTCTCTACAATAATTGCTCTTCCTTATTTGAAATTATATGTCATGACCTTTTATATATTTACAAGACTACTGGGAAAATGAGTGTTGAATCCTAAATTAATCATCAGCTGTTTCATCAAAACTGTTGCATAATCTCATACAAAGATAATTGCAAGATAATTTATGTTATTTGCTTTCAAGGGGCCTGTGTGAACTCCTATCAAAGCTGATGAAATGACTTCAACTGAAATATGATCAGGCCCTTTCAGTTTGACCTCCTAGTCCTCTTCAGCTCTCTTTTCCTGGAACAAGAGGGCTTTTGGTGTTGTGGAGCTTAATGTCTGATATAAAATATGAAGGGAAAATGGGAGTAATGCAACCAGCACTGTTCGGAGATCTTGTACTGCTAAGGAATAGACAGACATTGGTTGTTTCTTCCTGTCTTCCTCCTGCTAGTTGTGTTTTGCTCATAAATACCAAGATGTAGCCTGTGGTCATCTTTAAAAAGGCTTTTTTCCTCCTCCATTTAACCTCCTACCTTTCTCTGACAAAGTCTTTGTGCTTCTAACAATGTCTTCTGGTTGAGAGGTTGGTAAATATTGTTTCTGATTGCTCAGCAGGCATCCTGTTAGAGCAGATTACCTCCCAGACAGCCAAGTGGTTTACCTGTTAGTGCTTTTCCTTGCCACAGGGTCACAGTACAAGACATCAATGGAACCATTCATTGAACCTGTATTTCTAGCTTCATAGCTTTTACCTAAATCCTAGACTACCGCAGCAGTTACTGTCAGTTCCTGGTGAGTGGCGCTTTGTTTTTTTTCAAGAGAATGGACTAAATATTTGAAAAATCCTTACTAAAATTGTTAGTGATTAGTCAGCATAAGAGTTTGGATAGGCCACTAAGAGCTTGCAAGCTTATTTGGCTCAGCTTGAGCTTTATGGTCATGGAGATCTTTGCTGTCCTTAGTTACTCTGGCTTTGGAAATTGTTCTTAGGCTTCTAGTAGACTGTACAAAACTAACTAGTCCTTTCTTCCATGAGAATGTGACTAGAGGTTGTTTTTTTTTAACAGTATTGTTAAGAATGGAATTAAATTTAAATCAGCTTCTCTGAAATGTAACTAGGAGTTGGTTTTTTTTGCCATTAAGAGTTACAATTCCTTCTAAGAGAGATTGTGGCTCGAGATTTACATCACAACACAATTGATCCAAGCATTAGCAATATGGTTTAGAGCAACTGTTTTCAACTACGTAAATGGTGTTCTGTTGCTTTGTGACTAATGTTTTGTCAGTTGTGGAATTTCACCCTTTACAACTGCAAGTTCTGTAAAATAGCCAGAATGGGAATGAGAAGTCTGTGATGATTCAGAATAGTGTATTATAATAATGCTGCTGAAAAGAGAATAGAGAAAAATGTTAGTGGATTACAGCAAGACATAAAATTTTAAATGAGCTGCTTTACTTTAAGATAAGGTATACTATCAAAATATTTTTTACTTAATTTGTGAGGAGTATCAAAAGACACAACAGCACTTGGGAAATCTAAAAAAAATATTGTCAATATGTCAAATTGGCAATGCAGCAAATTCAACACAATTTCTCCTTAATTTTTTATAATTGAAAACTATAAAACCCTTTCTATGAATGTTTAATGGAAATTAAGTACACCTGCTGGTGTACAAACCCTTAATTTTTGGGCTGCTTAAATCAAGCCCTTGTGCTATGGTGGTCTCTAGAAACCCATGTATATGCTGGGCTGCTTGCCTTTAAGAACTAAATGGGCAACAGAGTCATCTAGAGGGACCTGAAAGATCAAGTAATTCATCTGAATTTAAGGAAAGAAGATTGGGGCAGATCTGAGAACAGAATTAACTTTTTTTCAGACTCATAATCTCACATCCTATCTAAAGAAAAACCATCCTGCCTTCAGCTTTAATATACTAATTTTTCTAAAACTTAAGCCTAGGTTACAAGTTCGAGAAATTCATTAGCTCCCATGGGACGTGACTCCACTGTGGCAATGGGAATTACAGCTGAGGGCTATTTTCCTTTTTCCTAGAAGCAGAATATTGCTCACTAATAGTGATACATGTAATAGTTTTGTGGGAGCTATGGAGGAGAATCCAGATAAAATGTATGCTGACTCTCTCATTATGCTTCCAAAAGACACTATGAGAGGATTTCTGTAATTTCAAGGCACTGCAAGATAAGTATAAAGCACGCAGTTTCCTCTTTGCATGAAGCACAGACCTCTCATTCAGTTGGCAGCTTCAGAGTCCAGAGCACATAATTTTTGTTAGCTAAAAGGGTTGGGGATTTTTTTTTGGAGGCAATTTCTGCTGTGCAACACATTTCATGTTTCTGTCTTTTAGCTCAACTCACAGCTAAACTTAGATGTAAATAAAAGCAGGTGAGATAGTGTGCTTTACAGTTGGTTCTAATCTGCCTGTACAGCTGGGACAATAGTTAAGAGCTAGAAGGAAAAAAAAAAAAAGGCAAAGGTGCAGACATTACACTGTAAACAAATGCATGACTTTCAGTTCGGTGGACATTTGACACCAGCTGTGATTTAGTGAACCTGGTAGGCACTGAAGTCTTTCACTGCTAACTTTAGCATTTTAAAATGTGTTGTATGTTTTATGGATTGGTTTTAACAACTTGCAAAAATGTATTATGCTATAAACTTAACAGGGAAGCAAGCACAGGTTATATTACATAAGAAAGGGTGAATTAACACTTTCTAGGGAAACTACCTACAGACTTTTTGACTTGTGATTCTAACTGTGCAAGTATTGCATGAATTTAGAGTTGTTCTTGTAATAGTTTTATTTTAACATAGAGGTTAGATATGGAGTGTCAGGGCACCACAAGAGCTAGCGGCTCCCTGGGGCCAGGATTTGGGGGCCAGGTCCAAAGGGATGGAGGGGCAGCAGGGAAGGACCTGGCAAGCCAGGGCCCATCCCGCCATCCCCACCGAAAGAGGAGGGCAGGCTGAGGGGGCAGCCCCCAGCCTAGGGCATCAGACACCTCCGTGGGGCCAGGGCTGTGGCAGAGCTGGAGTCTAGCATCCTGGAACATCACTGGGGCAGGGACTGATGGCCTCAGTGAAAAGCACGTGCACAGAATTCTGCTAATTGCCACAGTAATGAATTAATCCTACCATGACATGAAGAGAGTCACAGTGGAAGTCCCAGGTGTGAGTGGGTGAGGAATTCTTTTGGCAGCATCTTCTGTCCAAACCATCAGGGGTTTGTTCTTCCTCATATAGGGCATTATGTGGAGGAATGTGGGCTGTTTCCTGCAGCATGGAGATCCATAGGTGCCGGCTGTGTAGTGGGTTAATCTATCCAGAGTAAAATATGGTTCCAACGAGTGTAGCAATGACTGGGTTATTTCACATACACAAAGACACTATCTGTGTCATAATTTCAAACACAGTGCATTAATAGTTATTCTCCTAGTATTTTAAAGACATTTGTGATGCTGATATGAAGGAAAATAAAATTATTTTGTCAGGAAATGGACTTTTGTACAAGATTTCCCCTCTCCAATTTCTTTTCATGAAGCAGCTGCTGTTGCCAGGCTGTCTTTGTTGCTATGGTGGTGTTTTGTGTGCCAGAATTTTATATTCACTCTTGAAGAGTCACCTGATCGAGTGGCTGTGCCACATAAGTGATCAGTTTCACTCATAAAGATAAAGGGTATATCTGACTGCTGACATTACGTATGACATCTAGTAAATGAACCAAATTAAATGTAAACATATTTCAGTGGCCATTGGATGTGAGTTTATGGAAGTATTAATTTAGTAGGTGAATTCTTTTAGTAAATGAGTGACTGAAAAAAAAAAATCTCTTGGCACTACTGCCTCTAGTAGGTTTCATTTCTTAACATGACAGCCACACACAAGGCAGTTTCTCTACACCTTGTGTCACTTGTCTCTCATTGATAAGATTCGAGTTCTACTGTCTGCATTATTCAAAAGGGGCTTTTCTCAGAATGAATGTGCTTTTATTAGAGATAGGGTCAAATTTTCTATATTTCTTTTCTGCAGAGTTGTTCTGTAGAACTTAATGATCCTGCTACCACTGATAACTAAAGTATAATTTGGTCCAATTTAAAATGCAATTAGGATTATATACTTCTGTTGAAGATGAGTTTCTTTAATCCCAAATCCTGCAAACACTGCCACTTATGTTTAACTCTTAGTATGTTAGATGCACCATTGCACTAAAGTATTTTCAAGGCTGAGGCCACTGCTTCTTTTCAAAATGTAGACTTGTATCGATAAACTCAGGATAACAAGTAACATTGAGATATTTCATGTATATATTTCTCTGAAATAAAATTTAAATATGGCTTTTGCTGTATCTTCATTTTGATGTAACTTTGATCAATGCTATCTGTTATTTAAATTGGTTATTGCTCCTTGTATTTGTCTACACACATTTCCACATGTGAATCTAAACCATACTGTGTATTCAGTTTACTCCCCTGGAAATGAAATATCAGTACCTAAGCATGTTATATTAAATACTGCATTCAAATAATTTGTATTATTTACACAAGGTAATAATTTTACTGTCCAGGCTGAGACTTTTGAACCTACAAACATGAAAACACCCACAAGTCAGTTCCTGTAGCAATAAAAGACCAGTGTGTATCACATCTGACACGTACACTTTGAATAACTACCTGAATAAGACCACTGCCGAGTTTATTTCTAGCAGTACATCTTTCCTTTAATTTCTTGGAACTAAAAAGGGCTGAGTCAAGACAAAACAGAAGATATGGTTAATACTTTAGATATTAAGCGAGGCTTACTGCACAATGGGAGGTGTCTGGTTCTTCTGTTCTATGATTCTTTTGCCAGGCTTGTCCAATCACTTAATGATAAGATACTCATACTCTTTCTGTGTATAGCAATCCTGTTGAGCCCAGCTGGTTTCCAGGTCACTGATCCCATGCTTTCTGGAAAAGAAAGCTTGAAATTAGATGTGCACTGAATTTCAGTGTTTGCAATATTTACTACATATCAAGAAGTGTATTCTTAGCTGGAACAGATGCTAATTAAGCAATAGCAATAACACATAAGCTATCTATCTGGGTTTAAATTAAAATTCCCACTGATTTCACTGAGCCCAGGATTTCAGCAAAAGCTGAATCATAAGCCCTTTCCAGAACTGTTGTTTAAAAGGCATAGTCATAATGCCATTTCCTTTTGTGCTTCCTCCTCCTTTGATACAAAATCCATTAGATATCCACTGTATCAAAGGCATGTTTCTCTTCAGCCAAATACCATCAGATTAAAATACTTAAGTCTGAAAAGCCAAAAAATTGCTTTAAACAATACTTCATATCTGAAATACCAGTATCAGAGCCCATACTGATCTATAGGATCACCTCTTCCATGTTCAGACTATGGGACTGCCATGAGTCTATGTTATCATAGTGAACTGTGACTGTTTTTCCCTAACAGAGGCTGTAAAGAAGGCTAGGCCAAGTGAAAATGTGTTACAGTGCTGTTCAGAAAAACTGCCACAGAGGTGGCACCACCCATGGTAGCTTTGCATCTTCCAAACAGTTGACTTTGGGACACTGTTGTGAGTACAAGTGCTTAAGGAATCATGGGTAATTACTGTAGCATCACTGCTCTTTGCTCTTACTTTCTGGGGAATTTTAATATTATTTTTATTCTTTGGTATACTATATACTGGGATGAAAAGGCAGTTGTAAAGACAGTGCTGAAAATCTCTTCTCCCTTATGCCATCATAGAGCAATCCTGTACTTAACGTTAGTGCAGTCAAACACAGAATTTGTTCTTGTTTCTCTAAGTCATGGCAAATGAATGGAAATTAAAGCACAGCAGTGAGAGAGCAGACTTTCATCCTGGCTGTTGTGACACCCACATTTGCATGGAAGGTTGATAGAATAAAAACCAGATTAAATGGATTAATTGGCCTTGGAATGTGTATGCTGCCTGCGCAGACTATCATAAATGAGCAGATTCAGCTCCCACTAAAGGCAATGAAAAGTTTCTCATTGAAGGGGAAGAAGTTGGAAGAGGCCCAGAAGAAGAGCTTTAACAACTCTATAGCTAACAGTAAGAGCAAAGGGGGAGTCCAATATGCCAGTTTTGTAGCTTTTTAATTGAAAGAATACCATCTCTTCACTCAGCTTCTATATTTTTTTACCTAGTAATTTTTTTGAAATAGCGTTCCACTGAAACGAAATCAATTTTTCTTCAAAGACGTTCTTTCTACATCATTTACTTTGTATAGTGGAAGTCTGACCGGCTTGCCCCTACATCAGAAGGGTCAATGGGAAACCTCTACAGAGAAATCAGAAATCTCACGCGCTGTGTCATCTGATGCTTTATCTCTGCTACAACCGCAGAGGGGCTCTGAGAGAGAGAAGGTCATTTGTGGAGCACAAATAAGGAAAGGTTTTTGAAGAACTCGCAAGAGAGAGCCCGAGAGCCCGAGGGGGA